>NC_092265.1:28922778-28950909 GCF_036320965.1 Panulirus ornatus
TACCTATCGATCTATCTAAATATTTATACTTTTACCAATCTATCGATCTATCTATCTACCTTTCTATATCGGAAAGTCAACAAAATCAATGATAATGAGGTATAACAACGTCCTCTCAATGGCAGTTCCTCACCAGAATCTTCGAGAACCTTCTAGAAAACCTTTGAACCCTGCAGGCAGGGAGGGAGGAATGGCCTCTGGTTGATTATATGTAAAACATTTAGATGGAATCACATCTTTTCTTATCAGGTCCCATGATGTAAGGGTTAGCACTCTGGGCTCTAAATCCAGCAATCCGAGTTCGAATCTCGTTGGGACCTCACCTTTTCAGTTTTCTTAGAAACTGATGATGGAACTGAGCCATATAGTTGACCTTCGATGGACATATATTTCTTACGGCCCACCATTTTGTTTAACTATGAAGATCTCACGGCAGAGAGGAAACGTGTGATATTCAAAATCAAAAGCCGCAATTGCCCTCATGGTAATGGTCGACATGTTTGCAGACAGATGACACAGACATGTGAGAAGTTAGACAAATATGGACGTTCCTGGTTGCTGTATAGCCTAGGTTTATTATCACTTGTAATGAAGGAGAAATGTTGCACATTATTCCACACCTTTTTATTTAGGCTAGGTTAGGCTACGATGAATAGGGTCCATAACGTAACAGAGCTGGGAAATGCATCATATCGGATCTGTATTTGTGCAAAATGGCGCAAGTTTGTGGAAGTGATTTACGCAATGCCGGAGAGAATCCACCTCCACCAGAAATAATGTCTCAGACCATACAATATCTGCTGTTGGACGAGCAGGGGACATTAGACCAATATATTCCTTTAGTTTACTGCTCTTCCCAAACACGCAGCAAGACATTCGTAAAAGCGTTAAACTAAACTTTTCCATCGGTTTTCAAATCTTTAATTACTTACACCAGTTCCAACAGATGGAAAAAATCATTTGAAAAATCAGAAATTATTTGCCTATAAAAAGCATTTTGATCGATCGTACCAAATATTCAATTATTTCTGTACCCGACAAAATATTCAGTCACTCCTATATCCGACATTTTTCCTGCTGGCTGGTGCCGTTAAAGTCATATGGTAATTTACCGCAATTAGATTATAGATATATTCATCTATATGGAATGGCTCAGCGTGAAGAAACATATATATTTTCACTAAATCCTCCTCTTCACTACAATCCCATCTTCACTACATAGTTCTAACACAACATCTTGACAACATTGTATGACCACATTATCATATTGTTCGTATCTTCACCACAGCCTCGACAAAATTGATGTTTTCTTTACACATCAGGGTAGATGGCCATCTTTATGATGACAGAGAATACACATAACATATTAAACCACTTATATTTAGTCACTTTAATCTAATTTCTGCTGATAAAAACGAATTATAATGACAATCCTTGTGTTCTGTGATGGGACATTGTACGGGTGAAGGAACTGTTGTTAGGCACATGTATTAAACTATTGAGAAATAAACTTAACTGTATTAAAGTATTGACTTCATTATATTAGACTTCACTATATTAAGCTATGCTAGGATATGATCAGTTCCCAGGTTATATAAGTGCGGGAGCCGGGACCGAGAGCATCATTTGAGCTGTGACCTCTGTCGAGTGAACATCTCTGCTCCGCCTTGCAAGCTCCCTCAACCTTTCCTCGAACACTTCAATATAATAATGTTCACCAAGGAGGTAGGACGACTCTCCTTTGTCCAGGAGATGGAATTTGAATATGTCCATGTATTTGACATGGGCTATGGCTCTGTGGACATGGAAGTGGAATACCCAGACGTGGAAGTGATGGATGGAGTGGAATTTGGCTATGTGGGTATGGAGGTGGAATACCCAGACGTTGAAGAGATGGATGGAGTGGAATTGGTGGAATACCCAGACGTGGAAGTCATGGATGGAGTGGAATTTGGCTGTGTGGATATGGAGGTGGAATACCCAGAAGTGGAATTGGAGGAAATGGAATATGGGTGAAGCTGGTATGAACGCCATATGGATTTGGTGAAGGTTGACCTCGTAATGTGTTGACGTTAACTAGGTCAACCACTGTGACCATGTGGCGGGGAGGGCCACATCCACCAACCACGTAGCAAGCCCCACCACGGAGAAGTATCCTGGCTGCATCCACGTATGATGCTTTACTTTGTAATGGACTTCATTGGATCCACTTATGATGCTTTACTTTGTAATGGACTTCATTTATAAAGAAGTTATTTGGCGAACTAAATACCACAGCGACAACCGGAGCTCCCATGTAAGGGCTAAATTCCCGGCAACGGCGACAAACGCTTCGGAAAAAAAAGAAAATTCATCCAAACCCAAGAAAATTGGCTGATGGTTCCAAATGGTAATAATACCGATGAAGCCAACCATACTGGGGGTAAAGGAGTTTTAAGTTTGGTCAAAGATGGTGGAAGTGGTGGTGGGAGGCATTGTGGCTGACCAAACCATGTAGTTACAGCTGTCATTCAGGTGGGAGTCATTTATCTAATGCTTTGACCATTGCCACACTTCGACCACCGCTGCTGGCAGCCCTCTTGAAGCAAAGCAAGACCAAAACAACGCTAAGTAGCAACAACATTTCTTTTTTAATTTCAATAAACGTGAGCGTTGATTCAAAAGGTGTGTTTATCTAGGGTTGGATTCCTACTTTCTCCAGGGCTTCTTCGTCTGCAGTTCCACATGCGTTTCTCTATATCTCATACCATTGGGCTGGTGTTGTGCTTAGAAATAAAGTTGTAGGCCCAAGTAGCGAGGAATAGTAAGTTCAGAATATGTATTGAAGTTGTCAAATGTTGACGATCGTGATATTAATGGATTCCTTAACTGAAAATTTGATTATTTAGTCTGGGTTTTTGACCTGACGTACCTCTTCCTCCAAGTGTCCCCCTAAACTTGGGCAAGGCTTTGAATTAGAATTGGAGGGGGTTAGAAACCACTTTATACCAAGTCTTAAGACGAGAAAATCGAGGGGTAATAATAACACTATTTTCAAAATTCATCAACTAAGACCATGAATGATGGTCCCGGGTGCCCAAAGGGGGATGAACGAAGCTTCGAGATGGTATCGGGGTGATAAACACAAAGGGTAAAAGTATCTCTGGTGAGAGGAAAGGGGGAAAACACTGATAACAAAGTGTTAAAGGGTTAGTTATCCTCCTCGCCTGAGTGATAGGCATGACGAGGAAATGGAGAGAATTAACTCTGGAGGCTGAGAGCTAGAGACACAGTGATCTTTGGGTAGGTTGAGGCCATATTTCCCCATTTACAGTACATCTGGAGTTTCACCAGAAGCTACAGGGGGAAGTACGTACGACTCTATAGATACCACAAGAGTTTTAAGGTTTCGTTCAAGGAAGATATAGACCTTATGTGTCTGTCAAGATCAATGATACTGTTAGATTTCTTACCCACTTGTGGTTCTGAAGGTGTTATTATGGAGGGACCAGATGGAGGGCAGACATGCACCTAGATTATCATATTTGATGTTCCCACATATTTAGATCATGAAGATCTTCAATTAGATGACAGATTTGTTGGGGTTAAATGACGTTCAGATAAATCTGATCCTAAACCATAGTTAAATGCTTTGATTAAGGGGTTAGATGTCACAAGTGAGGTGGATTCTTTGTTAAATTTAGAAATGGTTTATGTGCAGCTCTCAAAGTATAGTATACAAGCTAGGCTGTTAAAATGTTTCAAATCTATGGAGAATAAACACAAATCTATGAAGACATATTGAAAATGATTCATGGCATTTTAAATAAGACTTAAGATCCGATAAGTAATCAAGGCAGGAGGCATCAGCCAGCTTAGACCACACATAAGCTAGTTAAGGGTTGGAATACAGTGCTCAGAAAAGCACCAGAGTTGACGAAGTCAAGATCCATATGATACTTGAAACTGGATTGCCACCACTCAAATTGCTGAATGTACAACAGAGGTAAGACAACAAGAGTGAACATCTCTGCTCCGCTGTTCCTGACCTGTGGTTGGCCCCTGAGGTCAGGGAGCGCAAGCTGGTCTCCCCAGCCAGTGACGTCTTCTCTTTTGGGCATCTAATGAGGCACGTGTCCATCCTGGTCAGGAAGCAGGGTGTGCGGGAAAGCCTCCAGGATCTTTACCAAACAGCGACCCACAGCGACCCCTCAGAGAGACCAGCTCTGCCACTTATTATTGGTGAGCTGAAGAAGGTGATGAGGTCAGTCCGCCGGAGGCGTACCAGAGGAGGGGGCCAACGGAACCAGAGGAAGGGCAGGAAATGAGGTGCCCTTCCTCAACTATCTACCTCACAATAACGACTTTGTTTTAGAGGGAATTTTATTTATAACATAATGGGAAAGAACTTTGTTTTAGAGGAAATTATTATCTTTACATAGCTTAAAGCGGGATAGACCTTTATTTTAGAGGAAATTAAAATATTTATTTAAAACGGGAAAAAAATTATGGAACTCGACATGCAACCACCTCCTCGTGGTGAGTTCTGGGTGATAAGAGATCAAACATCTCTTATCAGCTAAGAGTTGCATAAAACGTTCTTCCTGATAAGTAAAAGACAACTGGATAATGTTCTTATGATATTAAATGTTCTTAGAGTCTGGCTAGTGTTATCTTGGAGGTCTTCTATCCCCTACAGCTCGGGCTGGGCCCAGACTGTATCATGGACACCGATAAATGGTCTTAGCCTAGCTATCATGGACAGCGATAAATGATTTAGCCTAACCATTATGGACAACAATAAGTGATCTTAGCCTACCCATCATGGAGAGCAATAAATGATCTTATCCTAGTCATCATGGTAAATGGTGAATGATCTTAGCCTAACTATCATGGACAACAATAAATGGTCTTAGCCTAGCCATCAAGGCCCATTTTTGATCGTCCATCATAAATTTCCATGTTATTTTAATGTCATTAGTAGTTTTAACCTTATAAGATATATTTATAAAATGTATAAAATGTATAAAATGGGGTGCCTAAATGTGTGTGGATGTAACCAAGATGTGAAAAAAGGAGAGATAGGTAGTATGTTTGAGGAAAGGAACCTGGATGTTTTGGCTCTGAGTGAAACGAAGCTCAAGGGTAAAGGGGAAGAGTGGTTTGGAAATGTCTGGGGAGTGAAGTCAGGGGTTAGTGAGAGGACAAGAGCAAGGGAAGGAGTAGCAATACTCCTGAAACAGGAGTTGTGGGAGTATGTGATAGAATGTAAGAAAGTAAATTCTCGATTAATATGGGTAAAATTGAAAGTTGATGGAGAGAGGTGGGTGATTATTGGTGCATATGCACCTGGGCATGAGAAGAAAGATCATGAGAGGCAAGTGTTTTGGGAGCAGCTGAATGAGTGTGTTAGCGGTTTTGATGCACGAGACCGGGTTATAGTGATGGGTGATTTGAATGCAAAGGTGAGTAATGTGGCAGTTGAGGGAATAATTGGTATGCATGGGGTGTTCAGTGTTGTAAATGGAAATGGTGAAGAGCTTGTAGATTTATGTGCTGAAAAAGGACTGATGATTGGGAATACCTGGTTTAAAAAGTGAGATATACATAAGTATACTTATGTAAGTAGGAGAGATGGCCAGAGAGCGTTATTGGATTACGTGTTAATTGACAGGCGTGCGAAAGAGAGACTTTTGGATGTTAATGTGCTGAGAGGTGCAACTGGAGGGATGTCTGATCATTGTCTTGTGGAGGCTAAGGTGAAAATTAGTATGGGTTTTCAGAAAAGAGGAGTGAATGTTGGGGTGAAGAAGGTGGTGAGAGTGAGTGAGCTTGGGAAGGAGACCTGTGTGGGGAAGTACCAGGAGAGACTGTGTACAGAATGGAAAAAGGTGAGAACAATGGAAGTAAGGGGAGTGGGGGAGGAATGGGATGTATTTAGGGAATCAGTGATGGATTGCGCAAAAGATGCTTGTGGCATGAGAAGAGTGGGAGGTGGGCTGTTTAGAAAGGGTAGTGAGTGGTGGGATGAAGAAGTAAGAGTATTAGTGAAAGAGAAGAGAGAGGCATTTGGACGATTTGTGCAGGGAAAAAATGCAATTGAGTGGGAGAAGTATAAAAGAAAGAGACAGGAGGTCAAGAGAAAGGTGCAAGAGGTGAAAAAAAGGGCAAATGAGAGTTGGGGTGAGAGACTATCAGTAAATTTTAGGGAGAATAAAAAGATGTTCTGGAAGGAGGTAAATAGGGTGCGTAAGACAAGGGAGCAAATGGGAACTTCAGTGAAGGGCGTAAATGGGGAGGTGATAACAAGTAGCGGTGATGTGAGAAGGAGATGGAATGAGTATTTTGAAGGTTTGTTGAATGTGTCTGATGACAGAGTGGCAGATATAGGGTGTTTTGGTCGAGGTGGTGTGCAAAGTGAGAGGGTTAGGGAAAATGATTTGGTAAACAGAGAAGAGGTAGTAAAAGCTTTGCGGAAGATGAAAGCCGGCAAGGCAGCAGGTTTGGATGGTATTGCAGTGGAATTTATTAAAAAGGGGGGTGACTGTATTGTTGACTGGTTGGTAAGGTTATTTAATGTATGTATGACTCATGGTGAGGTGCCTGAGGATTGGCGGAATGCGTACATAGTGCCATTGTACAAAGGCAAAGGGGATAAGAGTGAGTGCTCAAATTACAGAGGTATAAGTTTGTTGAGTATTCCTGGTAAATTATATGGGAGGGTATTGATTGAGAGGGTGAAGGCATGTACAGAGCATCAGATTGGGGAAGAGCAGTGCGGTTTCAGAAGTGGTAGAGGATGTGTGGATCAGGTGTTTGCTTTGAAGAATGTATGTGAGAAATACTTAGAAAAGCAAATGGATTTGTATGTAGCATTTATGGATCTGGAGAAGGCATATGATAGAGTTGATAGAGATGCTCTGTGGAAGGTATTAAGAATATATGGTGTGGGAGGCAAGTTGTTAGAAGCAGTGAAAAGTTTTTATCGAGGATGTAAGGCATGTGTACGTGTAGGAAGAGAGGAAAGTGATTGGTTCTCAGTGAATGTAGGTTTGCGGCAGGGGTGTGTGATGTCTCCATGGTTGTTTAATTTGTTTATGGATGGGGTTGTTAGGGAGGTAAATGCAAGAGTCCTGGAAAGAGGGGCAAGTATGAAGTCTGTTGGGGATGAGAGAGCTTGGGAAGTGAGTCAGTTGTTGTTCGCTGATGATACAGCGCTGGTGGCTGATTCATGTGAGAAACTGCAGAAGCTGGTGACTGAGTTTGGTAAAGTGTGTGGAAGAAGAAAGTTAAGAGTAAATGTGAATAAGAGCAAGGTTATTAGGTACAGTAGGGGTGAGGGTCAAGTCAATTGGGAGGTGAGTTTGAATGGAGAAAAACTGGAGGAAGTGAAGTGTTTTAGATATCTGGGAGTGGATCTGTCAGCGGATGGAACCATGGAAGCGGAAGTGGATCATAGGGTGGGGGAGGGGGCGAAAATTTAGGGAGCCTTGAAAAATGTGTGGAAGTCGAGAACATTATCTCGGAAAGCAAAAATGGGTATGTTTGAAGGAATAGTGGTTCCAACAATGTTGTATGGTTGCGAGGCGTGGGCTATGGATAGAGATGTGCGCAGGAGGATGGATGTGCTGGAAATGAGATGTTTGAGGACAATGTGTGGTGTGAGGTGGTTTGATCGAGTAAGTAACGTAAGGGTAAGAGAGATGTGTGGAAATAAAAAGAGCGTGGTTGACAGAGCAGAAGAGGGTGTTTTGAAATGGTTTGGGCACATGGAGAGAATGAGTGAGGAAAGATTGACCAAGAGGATATATGTGTCGGAGGTGGAGGGAACGAGGAGAAGAGGGAGACCAAATTGGAGGTGGAAAGATGGAGTGAAAAAGATTTTGTGTGATCGGGGCCTGAACATGCAGGAGGGTGAAAGGAGGGCAAGGAATAGAGTGAATTGGAGCGATGTGGTATACAGGGGTTGACGTGCTGTCAGTGGATTGAATCAAGGCATGTGAAGCGTCTGGGGTAAACCATGGAAGGCTGTGTAGGTATGTATATTTGCGTGTGTGGACGTATGTACATGTGTATGGGGGGGGGGGGTTGGGCCATTTCTTTCGTCTGTTTCCTTGCGCTACCTCGCAAACGCGGGAGACAGCGACAAAGTATGAAAAAAAAAAAAAAAAAAAAATATATATATATATATATATATATATATATATATATATATATATATATATATATATATATATATATATATATATATATATATATTTATATATATATATATATATATATATATATATATATATATATATATATATATATATATATATATATATATATATATATATATATATATATATATATATATATATATATATATATATGTATTTAATTTCTTCCATTATATCACAAGTAAAATTTCCTCTAAAACAAAGTTGTTATTGTGAGGTAGATAGTGATGTTAGAAGGAGATGGAGTGAGTATTTTGAAGGTTTGTTGAATGTGTTTGATGATAGAGTGGCAGATATAGGGTGTTTTGGTCGAGGTGGTGTGCAAAGTGAGAGGGTTAGGGAAAATGATTTGGTAAACAGAGGAGAGGTAGTAAAAGCTTTGCGGAAGATGAAAGCCGGCAAGGCAGCAGGTATGGATGGTATTGCAGTGGAATTTATTAAAAAAGGGGGGACTGTATTATTGACTGGTTGGTAAGGCTATTTAATGTATGTATGACTCATGGTGAGGTGCCTGAGGATTGGCGGAATGCGTGCATAGTGCCATTGTACAAAGGCAAAGGGGATAAGAGTGAGTGCTCAAATTTCAGAGGTATAAGTTTGTTGAGTAGTCCTGGTAAATTATATGGGAGGGTATTGATTGAGAGGGTGAAGGCATGTACAGAACATCAGATTGGGGAAGAGCAGTGTGGTTTCAGAAGTGGTAGAGGATGTGTGGATCAGGTGTTTGCTTTGAAGAATGTATGTGAGAAATACTTAGAAAAGCAAATGGATTTGTATGTAGCATTTATGGATCTGGAGAAGGCATATGATAGACTTGATAGAGATACTCTGTGGAAGGTATTAAGAATATATGGTGTGGGAGGCAAGTTGTTTGAAGCAGTGAAAAGTTTTTATCGAGGATGTAAGGCATGTGTACGTGTAGGAAGAGAGGAAAGTGATTGGTTCTCAGTGAATGTAGGTTTGCGGCAGGGGTGTGTGATGTCTCCATGGTTGTTTAATTTGTTTATGGATGGGGTTGTTAGGGAGGTGAATGCAAGAGTTTTGGAAAGAGGGGCAAGTATGAAGTCTGTTGTGGATGAGAGAGCTTGGGAAGTGAGTCAGTTGTTGTTTGCTGATGATACAGCGCTGGTGGCTGATTCATGTGAGAAACTGCAGAAGCTGGTGACTGAGTTTGGTAAAGTGTTTGAAAGAAGAAAGTTAAAAGTAAATGTGAATAAGAGCAAGGTCATTAGGTACAGTAGGGTTGAGGGTCAAGTCAATTGGGAGGTAAGTTTGAATGGAGAAAAACTGGAGGAAGTAAAGTGTTTTAGATATCTCGGAGTGGATTTGGCACCGGATGGAACCATGGAAGCGGAAGTGGATCATAGGGTGGGTGAGGGGGCGAAAATCCTGGGATCCTTGAAGAATGTGTGGAAGTCGAAAACATTATCTCGGAAAGAAAAAATGGGTATGTTTGAAGGAATATTGTTCCAACAATGTTGTATGGTTGCAAGGCTTGGGCTATGGATAGAGTTGTGCGCAGGAGGATGGATGTGCTGGAAATGAGATGTTTGAGGACAATATGTGGTGTGAGGTGGTTTGATCGAGTAAGTAACGTAAGGGTAAGAGAGATGTGTGGAAATAAAAAGAGCGTGGTTGAGAGAGCAGAAGAGGGTGTTTTGAAATGGTTTGGGCACATGGAGAGAATGAGTGAGGAAAGATTGACCAAGAGGATATATGTGTCGGAGGTGGAGGGAACGAGGAGAAGTGGGAGACCAAATTGGAGGTGGAAAGATGGTGTGAAAAAGATTTTGTGTGATCGGGGCCTGAACATGCAGGAGGGTGAAAGGAGGGCAAGGAATAGAGTGAATTAGATCGATGTGGTATACCGGGGTTGACGTGCTGTTGGTGGATTGAATCAGGGCATGTGAAGCGTCTGGGGTAAACCATGGAAAGCTGTGTAGGTATGTATATTTGCGTGTGTGGACATGTATGTATATACATGTGTATGGGGGTGGGTTGGGCCATTTCTTTCGTCTGTTTCCTTGCGCTACCTCGCAAACGCGGGAGACAGCGACAAAGCAAAAAAAAAAAAAAATTTATATATATATATATATATATATATGTATATATATATATATATATATATATATATATATATATATATATATATATATATATATATATATATATATATATATATATTTCTTATTTATTTGCTTTGTCGCTGTCTCCCGCGTTAGCGAGGTAGCGCAAAGAAACAGACGAAAGATTGTCCCAACCCACCCACATACACACGCAAATATACTTACCTATACATCTCAACGTATACATATATATACACACACAGACATATACATATATACACATGCACATAATTCATACTGTCTGCCTTTATTCATTTCCATCGCCTCCTCGCCACAGATGAAATAACATCCCCCTCCCCCCTCAGGTGTGCGAGGTAGCGCTAGGAGAAGACAACAAAGGCCCCATTCGTTCACACTCACTCTCTAGCTGTCATGTAATAATGCACGGAAACCACATCTCCCTTTCCACATCCAAGCCACACAGAACTTTCCTTGGTTTACCCCAGACGCTTCACATGCCCTAGTTCAATCCATTGACAGCACGTCGATCCCGGTATACCACATCGTTCCAATTCATTCTATTCCTTGTACGCTTTTCACCCTCCTACATTTTCAGGCCCCGATCACTCAGAATCTTTTTCACTCCATCTTTCCACCTCCAATTTGGTCTCCCACTTCTCCTCGTTCCCTCCACCTCTGACACATATATCCTCTTGGTCAGTCTTTCCTCACTCATTCTCTCCATGTGACCAAACCACTTCAAATCACCCTCTTCTTCTCTCTCAACCACACTCTTTTTATTACCACACATCTCTCTTACCCTATTATTACTTACTCGATCAAACCACCTCACACCACATATTGTCCTCAAACATCTCATTTCCAGTACATCCACCCTCCTCCGCACAACTCAATCCATAACCCACGCCTCGCAACCAGATCCATAAATGCTACATACAAATCCATTTGCTTTTCTAAGTATTTCTCACATTCTCTAAAGCAAACACCTTTTCCACACATCCTCTACCACTTCTGAAACCACACTGCTCTTCCCCAATCTGATGGTCTGTACATGCTCTGTTTCCTTGCGCTACCTCGCAAACGCGGGAGACAGCGACAAAGTATAATGAAATAAATATAAATAATATAAATATATATATATATATATATATATATATATATATATATTTCGCTTTGTCGCTGTCTCCCGCGTTTGCGAGGTAGCGCAAGGAAACAGACGAAAGAAATGGCCCAACCCTTCCCCATACACATGTATATACATACGTCTACACACGCAAATATAAATACCTACACAGCTTTCCATGGTTTACCCCAGACGCTTCACATGCCATGTTTTAATCCACTGACAGCACGTCAACAACGGTATACCACATCGACCTAATTCACTCTATTCCTTGCCCTCCTTTCACCCTCCTGCATGTTCAGGCCCCGATCACACAAAATCTTTTTCACTTCATCTTTCCACCTCCAATTTGGTCTCCCACTTCTCCTCGTTCCCTCCACCTCCGACACATATATCCTCTTGGTCAATCTTTCCTCACTCATTCTCTCCATGTGCCCAAACCATTTCAAAACACCCTCTTCTGCTCTCTCAACCACGCTCTTTTTATTTTCACACATCTCTCTTACCCTTACGTTACTTACTCGATCAAACCACCTCACACCACACATTGTCCTCAAACATCTCATTTCCAGCACATCCATCCTCCTGCGCACAACTCTATCCACAGCCCACGCCTCGCAACCATACAACATTGTTGGAACAACTATTCCTTCAAACATACCCATTTTTGCTTTCCGAGATAATATTCTCGACTTCCACACATTCTTCAAGGCTCCCAAGATTTTCGCCCCCTCCCCCACCCTATGATCCACTTCCGCTTCCATGGTTCCATCCGCTGCCAGATCCACTCCCAGATATCTAAAACACTTTACTTCCTCCAGTTTTTCTCCATTCAAACTTACCTCCCAATTGACTTGATCCTCAACCCTACTGTACCTAATAACCTTGCTCTTATTCACATTAACTCTTAACTCTCTTCTTTCACACACTTTTCCAAACTCAGTCACCAGCTTCTGCAGTTTCTCACATGAATCAGCCACCAGCGCTGTATCATCAGCGAACAACAACTGACTCACTTCCCAAGCTCTCTCATCCACAACAGACTTCATACTTGCCCCTCTTTCCAAAACTCTTGCATTCACCTCCCTAACAACCCCATCCATAAACAAATTAAACAACCATGGAGACATCACACACCCCTGCCGCAAACCTACATTCACTGAGAACCAATCACTTTCCTCTCTTCCTACACGTACACATCCCTTACATCCTCGATAAAAACTTTTCACTGCTTCCAACGACTTGCCTCCCACACCATATATTCTTAATACCTTCCGCAGAGCATCTCTATCAACTCTATCATATGCCTTCTCCAGATCCATAAATGCTACATACAAATCCATTTGCTTTTCTAAGTATTTCTCACATACATTCTTCAAAGCAAACACCTGATCCACACATCCTCTACCACTTCTGAAACCACACTGCTCTTCCCCAATCTGATGCTCTGTACATGCCTTCACCCTCTCAATCAATACCCTCCCATATGATTTACCAGAAATACTCAACAAACTTATACCTCTGTAATTTGAGCACTCACTCTTATCCCCTTTGCCTTTGTACAATGGTACTATGCACGCATTCCGCCAATCATTAGGCACCTCACCATGAGTCATACATACATTAAATAACCTTACCAACCAGTCAATAATACAGTCACCTCCTTTTTTAATAAATTCCACTGCAATACCATCCAAACCTGCTGCCTTGCGGGCTTTCATCTTCCGCAAAGCTTTTACTACCTCTTCTCTGTTTACCAAATCATTTTCCTTAACCCTCTCACTTTGCACACCACCTCGACCAAAACACCCTATATCTGCCACTCTATCATCAAACACATTCAACAAACCTTCAAAATACTCACTCCATCTCCTTCTCACATCACCACTACTTGTTATCACCTCCCCATTTGCGCCCTTCACTGAAGTTCCCATTTGCTCCCTTGTCTTACGCACTTTATTTACCTCCTTCCAGAACATCTTTTCATTCTCCCTAAAATGTAATGAGACTCTCTCACCCCAACTCTCATTTGCCTTCTTTTTCACCTCTTGCACCTTTCTCTTGACCTTCTGTCTCTTTCTTTTATACATCTCCCACTCAATTGCATTTTTTCCTTGCAAATATCGTCCAAATGCCTCTCTCTTCTCTCTCACTAATAACCTTACTTTTTCATCCCACCACTCACTACCCTTTCTAATCAACCCACCTCCCACTCTTTTCATGCCACAAGCATCTTTTGCGCAATCCATCACTGATTCCCTAAATACATCCCATTCCTCCCCCACTCCCCTTACTTCCATTGTTCTCACCTTTTTCCATTCTGTACTCAGTCTCTCCTGGTACTTCCTCACACAAGTCTCCTTCCCAAGCTCACTTACTCTCACCACCCTCTTCACCCCAACATTCACTCTTCTTTTCTGAAAACCCATACAAATCTTCACCTTAGCCTCTACAAGATAATGATCAGACATCCCTCCAGTTGCACCTCTCAGCACATTAACATCCAAAAGTCTCTCTTTCGCGCGCCTGTCAATTAACACGTAATCCAATAACGCTCTCTGGCCATCTCTCCTACTTACATACGTATACTTATGTATATCTCGCTTTTTAAACCAGGTATTCCCAACCACCAGTCCTTTTTTAGCACATAAATTTACAAGCTCTTCACCATTTCCATTTACAACACTGAACACCCCATGTATACCAATTATTCCCTCAACTGCCACATTACTCACCTTTGCATTCAAATCACCCATCACTATAACCCGGTCTCGTGCATCAAAACCACTAACACACTCATTCAGCTGCTCCCAAAACACTTGCCTCATGATCTTTCTTCTCATGCCCAGGTGCATATGCACCAATAATCACCCATCTCTCTCCATCAACTTTGAGTTTTACCCATATCAATCGAGAATTTACTTTCTTACATTCTATCACATACTCCCACAACTCCTGTTTCAGGAGTACTGCTACTCCTTCCCTTGCTCTTGTCCTCTCACCAACCCCTGACTTTACTCCCAAGACATTCCCAGACCACTTTTCCCCTTTACCCTTGAGCTTCTTTTCACTCAGAGCCAAAACATCCAGGTTCCTTTCCTCAAACATACTACATATCTCTCCTTTTTTCACATCTTGGTTACATCCACACACATTTAGACACCCCAATCTGAGCCTTCGAGGAGGATGAGCACTCCCCGCGTGACTCCTTCTTCTGTTTCCCATCTTAGAAAGTTAAGAAATACAAGGAGGGGAGGATTTCTGGCCCCCTCGCTCCCGTCCCCTCTAGTCGCCTTCTACGACACGCGAGGAATGCGTGGGAAGTATTCTTTCACCCCTATCCCCAGGGATGATATATATATATATATATATATATATATATATATATATATATATATATATATATATATATATATATATATATATATATATACATATATATATATACATACTCATACATACGCACATATACACACACACACACACATATACATATATATACATATGAAAAATGTAAGAAATAATTTAGAAAACTGAAACTTCTAGCTTGAAATGAAATGAAAAATGAATGTCACATAATGGTTCAACCTCTGGCTATGGAAAAGGGAAATGTATAATATATTTACACAAAAGTCAATAGTAGTTCTCATCAATTTAACCACTGTATCATACTGCCTGGTCCACTTCTCTTATCATGAAACAGGAATATTGGCTTATGATGTTTCTCAATTTTCTTCATTACACAAAGTACAACCATATCTTGGATACATGATTGTAGGTAGTTGGTCATCCGCCATAATAAAGCCTTGACAGACCAAAAATTTATCTGGACCTCAAATTTTCCAGTCATTTATGAAAAACACCTTTTTGCTTTCCATCTCTATCACTTTGAAAACAAAAAAAAAAAAGAGAATAAGCTTCAATGTCTAAGCTACACTTTTTCCAATTTCACTGTTCTCTTGTCAGAGCACCATGTATGAAAACTATCACTCCTGTAACACAACTATAAACATTTACTTCCCCCTTAAAAAAGTTCTGGAGAAGTCTGTCTCGATACACTGCGGGACACTCTACCACCTGGCGAGGTTTGTGTTGCAATGGTTCTTGATTCACAAACGTAGTAGCATCACTGGTGGGAGGAAGAACATTCTTGTAGCCATAGCGAGGATCACAGTCCGTGCAACTCCATTATCTTGTAGCGCAAACGGTCGGCACCACAACCCAGTGCTTAAAGGGGGGTTCTTCCCCAACCGCACACGGAGTTGTAAACAGTCACGGCGGTGTTGATCGTCCACCAGAGCCAGAGACCTCAGCTCTGTTCTGGGAGCCAAAGACGATGGAGGTGTTCTTTCGCTGGCCTGCTGCTGCTGGTGGTGGGGTCGTGGGAGCCATATATATATATATATATATATATATATATATATATATATATATATATATATATATATATATATATATATATATATTTATATTTTTTTTTTTTTTTTTATACTTTGTCGCTGTCTCCCGCGTTTGCGAGGTAGCGCAAGGAAACAGACGAAAGAAATGGCCCAACCCCCCCATACACATGTATATACATACGTCCACACACGCAAATATACATACCTACACAGCTTTCCATGATTTACCCCAGACGCTTCACATGCCTTGATTCAATCCACTGACAGCACGTCAACCCCGGTATACCACATCGCTCCAATTCACTCTATTCCTTGCCCTCCTTTCACCCTCCTGCATGTTCAGGCCCCGATCACACAAAATCTTTTTCACACCATCTTTCCACCTCCAATTTGGTCTCACTCTTCTCCTCGTTCCCTCCACCTCCGACACATATATCCTCTTGGTCAATCTTTCCTCACTCATTCTCTCCATGTGCCCAAACCACTTCAAAACACCCTCTTCTGCTCTCTCAACCACGCTCTTTTTATTTCCACACATCTCTCTTACCCTTACGTTACTCACTCGATCAAACCACCTCACACCACACATTGTCCTCAAACATCTCATTTCCAGCACATCCATCCTCCTGCGCACAACTCTATCCATAGCCCACGCCTCGCAACCATACAACATTGTTGGAACCACTATTCCTTCAAACATACCCATTTTTGCTTTCCGTTTGTTTTATGTCGATCTAAAGATGCATACGTTCAATTTTTAATGTAGATTGATTTCCCATCTTAGTTTCTTCTACGGAATTCTACATCTTCAGTTCAGCACACTATTGTGGTAATGAAGGGAAAGTCACCACATTTACAAGCCGAGTGCACGTACCTTATCCAACCTCGTTAGAGAGAAAACTTACCTGTATTTGAATTAATGAACGGGAACAGAGAAGACAAAATTTTACTACACATTTATTATACAACTATATAATTTATATTATATACATAACCACCTTTCCTGCACTTTCCATCACAATTTGGTAATGTCGTCTTTGGTGGTGCGAGCGCGTTTTATGCACTAGCAGACACAAACTCCCTCCCTATTGGCTGAAGGAAAGCCATAAGCTCCGCCCATTCTGCCTCACTTGATCCAGATGAAGGTTGAAAGGCAATTTTTCACAATTATCTCTATGTATATAGGGAAAAAAGTAAGATATAATAGTGTCATAAGATAGAGCTTGATGTGTTGTCTATGTTCCATAAGATACATACAAAGAAAAATGCATATTTCACAAAAAGCACACGATGATAGGCACAGAAGGTACAACTGCTACTTTAACGTCCATCTGACCCGGTATATATAAGAATGTTCCTACATATACATCACGAATCCCTCCTCTAAACATCTACTGGAGGAAATTGTTTGAAAGACAAGTAGAGCGATTTCAAATACATCATACTCACTGGATTGATTACTTCAACAATCTCCTGGGAATAGACCACCCAGGTAACATGTTTAATATACAACCTGGACAACATCCTGTGCCAATATATTAAAGAACTAAAAACCTCTATAGATCTTGCTGTTAAGTCCGTGTGGGGAACGCCTTGGTAAAATCAGTGTCCATCGGCCAGATATACAATCCATCTCCTATATCTCTTAAAAAAAAAAAAAAATACAAGAAAAAAATAAAATAAGAAAGTGATAAAGAAAATAAATAGATATATAAATAAAATAAAGCCTTGTCCTCCACTCATTGTCTCCGCCCTTCTTAACCTATTTTTCCTATGCAAGGTGGGTTAAGCCCTGGCTCTTTTCCTCCCTCTAAAATTCACTTCCTCTAACAATTCTTGCTCTTTCCCTCCTCTCCCCCCCACCCACCCTCCTTGGAAGGGACTTTTCTACCATCATCATTGTCATTGTGTTCGTCATCTTTTCTAGCCATTCGAGAAGGTTCTTGCTGCTCCTGTCTCGGCCACGTGTTAACCACGTGGATGATGGAGGATTAACCGCCAGATCCCACGAAGAGAGAAGACAGAAGAGAGAAGACAGAAGACAGAAGAAAGAAGACAGAAGACAGAAGAGAGAAGACCGAAGAAAGAAGTGGATTGTAACGTTGCCTCCCGCGTTGGTCCTTCCCGCGGGAGACCGTTACGGTGACGACGCCGGCAGGCTGTTCCCTCACCACCCTCGCTGCTCCCCACACCCCCACATTGCCTCCAGTCCATCTTCACATCCCTTTTTTATTTTTTATCTTTTATCATCCATCATCCATCTCTCGACCGTTTGGCTTGAGCAATCTCTACCCCAGCTTCCCCACCCCATTCTGGAAAACTCATTTTCCTGAGGAGTGGAGGCTGGAGTGGACCTGTTCTCACCTGACGGGGTGGAGACCCTCACACTATCTCTTACCTCTCCCCCACCTTGGACCGTCGAGCGTCCCTCACTCACGTTTTCTCGCACAAGGACACTGATGCCACCAACATGCCGCCCGACATACGTCTAAAATCCCTCAAAACTGATTGTCCCCCTTCTTCCACGTTCGAACTCCTGGCCATCGTCTTTAAGACCACTGAGATCCGTCCTACTAGGGTCACTCAATTCCCTTCGAAAAATACCAGTTTGAGATTTGCTTGGGCAAAGATAGTGATCTAGACAGAATCCTGTCTAAGCCTCTCCTTGATGAACTAGCTAAAAAAACTACCAAATCGTTCAGGACCGCTGCCCCCTTCAAGCTAGATGTACTATTATTGCCTACAATGCTGATGAATCTATCTTGTCCCTCAGCCCTTCGGAGATTGTTGTAGCCATCAATGGCGAAAACAATGACGTTAATGTCATCAACGTCTATAAACCGAATAACTCCAGATCAATAAAGATACAATGATCAAACCCGACCGAGGCCGATCGCCTGCTCTCCCGGGGAGTCCTGTTCCCCATGATCTCTGTGCCAGCAAAATCCCTGAAGAAAGATGAACATCTCGACGTACAACAATGTTTCAAATGTCTGAAATACCGACATGAGACTAAGAACTGTGAAGAGCCCCACCAAACCTGTAGTCAATGCGCGGAAACTGGTCATGGTTTTCGTGAGTGCAAGGCTCACTCAGCGAAGTGTGTCAACTGTAAAGGTAGACATGTTGCTGTATCTGGGCTGTGCCCACATAAGAAGGAGCAACTCCGCACAGTGCGTCAGGCACAAAAAACCAACTCACCTCCTTCCACAAACCCTCACCTCTACGCAACAGTTGCTGCTGCTGCTCCTCCCCCTGCCACCCAAGCTTCTCCTATCCCAACTACTAATTCTTCAGACCTCCTCACCCTACAAGGTAGGATGCATGCGTGCTACCTAAAAGCGTTGTTCCTGAGCGGGGAAGATAAGTCGGAATTCATCAGAATCTTCAATTTGCTGCTTGCTCATAACAACCTACCCAATGTACGAACTCTACCTGAACTCCTCAGCTCCCCCGCCACCAACCATCCCTCCCCGACCCCTGTCTCGTCCACCACCCTGACCCCTAACGAAAACGTATCCCAGGAGACCCCCAGTAACACTTCCAACTCTCCCCCAACTACTCAACCTGTTACCATCCCAGCTTCCAATACCCCCTCCCGCACCCCTTAACACAACTCCATCCACAACCCCCCAACCCAACACCAGCAATCCTACTGTCTCTCCAAATACCGATTCCTCTCCCACCCCCACCGTCCCAACTTCCACCACCACGACAGTTCCCCCTAAACCTCCACTCACATATCCCCCCTTCCCCCTCTCCCTCCCTCCGTCCAACGGCTAACCCTCCCACAGGAGCCCCAGCACCTGACCCTGCCGACACACCAGACAACCCACCAACGGTCAACCTCGACCTTCAACTCGTCGACAATGATCCTCTCCCCTCCCCTCTCCCCTCTCCTGACTCCTCACCAGATATATCCCGACCCACGACTAGAAACATGATACACGTGAAACACTCAAACGGTTCGTCAACGGCCTTCATCGACAACAGACACAGAAGGCCAATAAACTTCCATAAGTCGTAAAATGCTAAAAATCTTATAGTTTAACGTTCGCAGCTATAACAATGGCCGTCATCTGATTGCCACTCTCCTCGAAGAGAAAAAACCCGATGTTGTGATACTTAACATCACATGTATCACCAACGGACACAAAATTAGACATTGCGGGTATACATCACGACAGTCTTCAGACAGTAGACACGAGGGAGTCGCTATTCTCAAACGCAACACCATCGAACACGATTACCTCGCCATCTCATGGCAATTCGAATACTTTCTAGCAGTTAAGATAAACACAATACACGGCTTCATTATCTTCTGCACCGTACACACAGGCGACCCCAGGCCGCACACCCAGACTGCACACACAGGCGACCCCAGGCCGCACACCCAGGCCGCACAACCAGGCAACCTCAGGCCGCATACCCAGGCGGCCCCAGGCCGCACACCCAGGCCGCACACCCAGGCGACCCCAGGCCGCACACACAGGCGACCCCAGGCCGCACACACAGGCCGCATACCCAGACGACCCCAGGCCGCACACCCAGGCTGCACACCCAAGCAGCACACCCGGGCTGCACACCCAAGCCGCACACACAGGCGACCCCAGGCCGTACACCCAAGCCGCACACACAGGCGACCCCAGGCCGCACACCCAGGCCGCACACCCAGGCTGCACACCCAGGCCGCCACACCCAGGCTGCACACCCAGGCCGCACACACAGGCGACCCCAGGTCGCACACCCACGCCGCACACACAGGCGACTCCAGGCCGCACACCCAGGCCGCACACCCAAGCCGCACACCTAGGCCGCACACACAGGCCGCACACCCAGACGACCCCAGGCCGCACACACAGGCGACCCCAGGCCGCACACCCAGGCCGCACACCCAGGCGACCCCAGGCCGCACACACAGGCCGCACACCCAGATCACCCCAGGTCGGTTCTGGTGTGGGGACAGTCTGAACAGTGGTAGAAGTTGGTTGACTGACATTGTTTGGGATTTGAGGAGTGTTGTCTGTTGTGGTACCGGGATGATCATGTTCACAATACTGTAAAACTTTCAAGTGGTCCTCATGTTCTTCACGAATGTCACCTGTATTTAGATGTCGAACCCTAAACTTATGTCCCTTTAATGAGCTAAGACTCTATAGGGACCAGAAAATTTTGGGTCAAGTTTAGGAACATCACTTCTAGTGTTAAATTCTTGCACCATTACCAAGAGTCCGGGAGCCACCTTTGATGGTTTCGTGGATTTATTATCCTAGTTCGTGAAGGTTGTAGTGGCTTCACCTAGATTTTCCTTGATCCTTTGATGAATCAATTGAGGTGTGCGATATTTTTCCGCTACAACTGATCTCTGGACCGCTGGACATGAAGGAGGGGAAGCTATTATGTCATACGGCAACACTTTATCAAAACCGTGTAAGGCGTAGAAGGGTGTGTCTCCAATTGACTTATGATAAGCTGAATTTAATGAACATCGGACATCAGACAGGTACTCACTCCATTCATCATGGTCAAAATTAATGTTGGTGGGAAGACACTGGAGGATCTTACGGTTCAATCTCTCTGACAGGCCATTCGAGGCTGGGTGATGCGCCATTATATTACATTTACTTATGTTATACAATTTACAGAGTTCTTCTAATAGTGAGTTATCAAATTCCCCTCCATTATCTGTAACTAAAATCTTCGGAGCATTATGTCTGTCTAAGATATATTTTTTGAACGCCTTAGCGACCGTGGCTGAGTCTTTATTTTGAACTGGAACTAATTCACAGTATCTCGTGAAGGAATCAGTAATTACTAAAATGTATCTGTAGCCTGCCATGGACCTAGGAAAACCTAATATGACCTTATGAACTCTTTCCCATGGGTATGAAGGTAAAGGATATTTCAACACAGTCTGCGGGGTAGTGGGACTTCCCTTGTGAGTGTTACAGGTTTGGCACCTCAAAATATGATCTGTAATGTTTTTCTGCATCTTGGCCAGAAATACCTCAAACGAGTTTGCTTATAGCATATATCTGCGTCTGGGTGTGCGGCCTGCGGTGAATCATGTGCTAACTTCAAGAAATCCCGTACTAATGCTGTTGGAATGATTGTTTAACAACACGGGCGAGCACTCTTAATTTCGCGTCCCTGCACAAGACTCCCCCACTGTGCTAAATACAATTCTCTGACTGGAACAACTGTTTTAGCATCCAAGGAAGATCTTATACCCTCCAGGAATTCTATGACAGGACCCCAGACTGGGTCATCCCGTTGATGCTGTCTCAACCTCTCTACATCAAAATATACGAGGCTATTATTCACAGTGACTGCACCCACTCTGCGGGAAAGCGCGTCTGCAGCTACATTGGATGAACCCGAAACAAAACGAAAATCTGGGTCAAATGCTTGTATAGTTAAAAACCACCTCTGAAACCTTCCTGTAGGATCCTGTCGCTGAAAAATACCTAACAGTGCCCAGTGATCTGTATAAACTGTAATAAGGTAACCATATAAATATTCTCTAAGATGTTCAGTGCCCAAACTACTGCAAGACCTTCTAACTCAGTTACTGAGTATAAGTTAAACACATTGTCATGCGCTCTAGTCCACTGGAATGTAACTTCCTGTTTCAGAAATGAAGTGAGGGGGTTTGTGATCTTCGCGAAATTAGCGATAAATCTTCAATAATATCTTGCTGAACTAAGGAAGGATTTGACCTTGTATGTTGTGGAAGGGACTGGCCATTCTACAATTGTTTTGACTTATCTGCATTAGGTTGAATACCCTTTTCATCAACGGTGTGACCTAAGTAATTAATTCTTGTCTGTAGAAAGGAACATTTGGATAACTTGACTTTTAGGTTCGCATCCTTAAGTCGTAGAAATGCTCTCTCAAGATTTTTTAAATGAGAAGCAATATCTGGAGACATGACAATTATATCATCAAGATAAACCAATAATTCTTTGCCCAACATGTGACGACAAATGTTAGTCATTAACCTTGAGAAGGTGATCACCGGTGAGGAATGAAGACCGAAGTGCATGATGCATATGAACTGCCAATGACCATCTGGCGTACTGAACACAGTCAGGGGGCGGCTTTCCTCTGACAAGGGAATCTGCCAAAATCCGCTCAATAAATCCAAAGTTGAAAATACCTTATTGTTACCGAGGCTATGAAGAAGCTCTGATACCACTGGTAATGGGAAACGAACTTTCAAAGTGACCTTGTTGTTGAGTTTTCTAAAATCTATGACTGGTCCAAAAGTTCCGTTCTTTTTCGGAACGATCAGAAGTGGTAAATTCCATGGTGATCGTGATTCCTCTATAACCTTATCTTTCAACATGTCCTGAACAAGTTTGTTTGCTATGTCTCTGTGCGCGTGTGCCAATCGATAGGCTGGGACGTCAATGGGACGTGTGTTTTTCTCTAAGTTAATAATGTGAACATCCAAATGAGTTCTACCGAATGGTTCTCCTGATAAGGCAATAGTAGACCTATACTGGTTAAGTAAGTCTGTTAACTGGTCAACATGTTTGGTTAATCCTACCTTGGATATCATGTCAGGGGTGATGGTGGGGAGCTGACTCGAGCCGTGCACTGCTGAGTCAGGGGTAGGAGGAGTAGGTGGTGGTGGGTTGATGGAATGTGAGACTAGACGGATATTAAACTCATGCAACTCCTCGTCTTGAATTCCCGACTTCAAAACGGAGAATTCCACAAGCTTGGCCCCTCTACGGAGACGGACAGGAGTGGGGTCCCGTATTGGCAATGTATATGGTGACCTCTCCATCTGGAGTCTCATGAATAGAGGCATCCATCATGGATAGTCGTGTGACAGTTAGTGAGGAAGGTTCAGCAAATACTCTTAGTGCGAGATCACCCTGACTATGTCTGAGTCCATGATCATTCTTCCATGTTCGAGAAAGTGAGAGATAAACCTTCGTTAATGTGTTACTATGCAGAGTCATGTTGGTTCTCAGTTTACCAGGGCAATGATGAGTAGAAAAATAAAAAGGATGCGTATTGTCTACCGTGAAGCAGGACGTGGGAGCAGATGTATTAATGACCATGACTGAGTGAGAACTCTTCTCTGACAATGGTAGGAACGTATTATCAACACAAACAACATTTTCATGATAAATAGGACAGATCTTATGTTGTGCCACACATAGAATGGCGTCCTAGTAACAAGTTAGCAGGAAAAGTTACACCTCGAACAATGTAAGGGGTGACGGTCATGACCGAGTCGCCTATGTGAATGTTCATTCTAACAGTGCCCCTTACGTCGAGATTTTCATTTGAGATACTTTGAAGGGATGGGTAAAAGTCCGAGCATTGAACAAGTTGAGTGCGCCCCATTAATGGTTGAATAAAATCATAATGAATGACATCTGCTTCCGCGACGCTGTCTAGAAAGATTGTGATTGGCTTATTCTGGAAAGAACCCACTAAATCGAAACTTGTAATGTGAGAAAATGGCGAAGAACGAAATTGTCTTAAGAGTTCCCTATGTGATGGAATCTTGTCATGAGCGAGAGATCGTCATTGTTGATAATGACATGATGGACCTGTGTTAGGTGACGTCTGTCTAGCTAATGCTCGACATTCCGCTGAAGTGTGTCTAGCGTTGCTATGATATGAACACCTGCTTGGTGGTGTTGGGCGCGAGCGGGTGAAGGTCAGCCTGATGTCTGACTGGAGGAAATCATGACTAGGTCGGCAGAATTGTGACGACCGAGGCTGTGATGACATGGGTTGTTGACTGCGTTTGTTGTTCTGGTCGAGGCGTGAGAATGAGTCCCATGTATAAGGACACACATTCGCTTTATGTCCTGGTTAGCCACACCGGAAGCACGTAACTTTATGTGTTTGTCATTCCTGAATCGCTGTATTTGACCGTGAGAAGAATGATTGTGTTGATCACTAGAATGTTTCGTCACACTTTGGAGAGCCGACACCATCCCCAGTGTCTTGGTGTTGGAATAACCACCTTTCTTTTGAGTGTAATTCAACACTTTTGTTACTGACCCACAATGATGGGTCGATGTTCTCATTAAGTAACCGTCGTCTTACGTCTGGAGGTCAGGTCCTTGAGAATGAAGGTTATGTGTAATAATCGCATGAGTGTTTGCACATGAGTTTCAGGATTCATCATGGCCGATATCCAGGGTAAGGATTCATAAGCCTGCCTAAATAATCTCATTCTTCCATGTAAGGTACTCCAGTGATCAGGGACTGACGTATCATCCAAGTATGTTGTGTTGAGAGCACGTAAAAGGACGTGTAGTAAACTATCTGAGAATGATTCCACACAACCTGATGTAAACAACGTTTTAAATTCCTCCCAAGATGTACAGTTTTGAATATCATCTGAGTCATAGACAACCCTAGCTTAATTGTTAGGCTGGTTGAAATCAATGACGTTTTTAGCAGCCGATATAAGCGCTCTGTCTCCTGAATCACCGTTATGTTCAACAATGTCCTCTGCATTTCTAATCCACCGATCAAAATTTGACAGTTTACCATCAAATAGCTCGTGTGGTTCCCTAGCTTGTTTTAGTGTGAAAACAGTTTTTTGTGAAGGAATTGATTGTCCTGAGTTTTTGTGAGGTGGAGGGGGAGGTGGGTGTGGGTGTGGTAACGTGTGAGAAGGTTTCTGTGGGTCATCTGTGTCACCAAAATCTGTCAAAACAACTTTGTGTGACGTCACCATTTTAGAAGGCTGGTTCCATTTATAATAAGGGATTCTAGGTAAATTCCTAAGTACATATGAACCTTTACGATTACCGCGTGGAATTTCATCGGACTTGTAATACAATCTAACATAGAGTGTGTAAGTAATAGCCCCCTCCAAAATATTTAAAATATAATTAACACTATTGACTTAATACAAAATACATAACATGAATATCATTTGAAAATATTGTAATGAAATAAAGGCAATAAAAGGCTGGCATAACAGTATAACATATGAATACAAGACTCTGTATATGAGAGGTGCATATAATAGTATAACATATCAGTAATGGACTCTATATATGAAAGTAATCATCACTAAAAACAATAGTACCAATGTATGAAAACATAAGAAAGAATATATGCAAAGAATAACTGAAAACTTAGACTAATTTGCTAAACTACAAAGATGAATAATCATATTACCCAAAATATATAAATGTCTATATTTATAGACTAGGAACTAGTAACACACAAATGGAGCATACCTCACAGATTGAACCATTTTGACACAGTTCTTATCTGAATGGGAGATTCGCTTACGAAGACGTCTTGGGTGTAGTGAGGTGGAGACGTGTGCAGAGTAGCGGCTCGCTGAGCGTAGCGAGGTGAAGACGTGTGCAGAGTAGCGGCTCGCTAGCAGGAAAGTTGAGTGAGCGACAAGGGCTGGACCACATACAAATTGTAGTTAATGACATGATATATTCCCAACGACAAAATCAACCATAGCAATATTGCCAGCAAGTAATTATAACGAACAAGATAATGTAGTTAGGATGGTATTATATTAAAAATAACATTATAGCCACCATGCCAATATCGTCACCATGACAATGTAGCTGTATTTTCAATGTTACTCTTATGTGAATATGGCTTTATTGTCAGTGTAGCTATAGTGTCATGGGGAACATATTTTCATAGTGGCAGCATTGTCATTATGAACAAACCGTCATTTTGGCTATCTTTTCATATCAGTTACATTGCTATGATGTATATATATCGTAACCTTAGCTATATTGGCAAGATGATCTTTATCTATAGGTGATATATTGTCATTATTTAACTCTTGCATAATTTGTCATAATCGATATATCATCATGATAATCATATCATCATGGTGACAATATTGTCACAGCGACTATATTGTCATTATGACTATAATGTCATAGTGGCTATATTGCCATAAAAACTATATTGTCATGGTGACTTCTCTATCATGATATCTATAATGTCATAGTGACTGTATTTTCATAGAAGCTTTTTTAATGGTGTTGATATTGCCCTTCAGGATTTGCCATTATAGAAGAGAAATTGTCATTTTGATTAAATTATCAGGTGACTACATTGCCATGATATGCTATATTGTTATGGTTTCAGTACTGTCTTGGTAAATCTTTTATTACTGTGGCTACATTGCAATGGAAACCAAAATGGTAAGGTGGCTATATTTTCATGATAGGATAATTCTATTATGGCGATTATATTGCATTTCTGAGTATATTGTCATGGTGACTGTGTTGCCATAATATCTATATTGTCCTTTAATTTGTTGAATTGATGGCAATATTGTCTTAGAGACGGTACTGTCATGTTATCTGTATTGTCACAGTGGTTGTATTGTCATCGTGACTATATAGTCATGTTGTCTATATTGTCATTAAGATTACATTGTTATGGTAACTATATTGCCATGGTGGCTGTATTGTTAGGTCACTATATTGCCATGATGGCAATTTGTCATTTTTGTTATATAACAAGGTGACTGTCTTTTCATGTCGGCAGTATTGTCAGAATAGCTATATTGTCAAGTAGTGGGTATATATATTTCTTTTCTGGCGGTATATTGTCATGATGGTAATAATATCATTTTGGCGATATTGGAAAGGTGATATCGTGTTTCAGCAGCTAAACTCTTGTTGTGGATATTTTTCAATTCAAATATTTTATCATGGTAGATATATAGTCAAGGTTACTATATTTTCATGGTAGCTACATTGTCATGGGGAAGACATTGGCATGGTGGCTGTATTGTTATTTTCAATATAATGTCGTCCTGGCTACATTATCTTGGTCGCTATATCAACTTGATGGCTATATTGCTTTGGTTAATTTTGTCGTTCGGGATATATTTTGTTATTAGTTACAATATTGTTGTCATTATATGATCATGATAATAATATTTTCATGGCGGCATGTTTGGTATTGTAAGTGTAATTGAATAGATATCATATCATTACATCCTTATATTGTCATGGTTTTTACACTGTGATATTGTTTATGTCAACCTGCTGATTAAATAATCATGATTGGTGTATAATTATGGTAACTATATTGTAATACCGTTTTATTTCATTGTGATAATTTTGTCATGTTGACTACAATTACATGACAGCTATAAAGTTATGACTATATTATAATGATAAATCCTGTCTGAGTCACTGTTCTTTCACAGAGATTATATTGTCCTGGAGTCTATATGTTTCCTATGATCCGAAAGCGACTATTCATTTATGGTATCTATACTGCCAGGTGGTTATATTGCATTTGTGAATATAAGTAGAATATTTCTATATTTTTGC
>NC_092265.1:28951009-28961305 GCF_036320965.1 Panulirus ornatus
TAAAAGCTTTGCGGAAGATGAAAGCCGGCAAGGCAGCAGGTTTTGGAGGGTATTGCAGTGGAATTTATAAAAAAGGGTGACTGTATTGTTGACTGGTTGCTAAGGTTATTTGATGTATGTAGACTCATGGTGAGGTGCCTGAGGATTGGCGCAATGCGTAGCATTAGTGCCATTTTAACAAAGGCAAAGGGGATAAGAGTGAGTGCTCAAATTACAGAGGTATAAGTTTGTTGAGTATTCCTGGTAATTATATGGGAAGGTATTGATTGAGAGGGTGAAGGCATGTACAGAGCATCAGACTGGGGAAGAGCAGTGTGGTTTCAGAAGTGGTAGAAGATGTGTGGATCAGGTGTTTGCTTTGAAGAATGTATGTGAGAAATACTTAGAAAAGCAAATGGATTTGTATGTAGCATTTATGGATCTGGAGAAGGCATATGATAGAGTTGATAGAGAATGCCTGGGGAAAAAGGGTATTAAGAATATATGGTGTGGGAGGCAATTTGTTAGAGGCAGTGAAAAGTTTTTTATCGATGATGTAAGGCATGTGTACGTGTAGGAAGAGAGGAAAGTGATTGGTTCTCAGTGAATGTAGGTTTGCGGCATGGGTGTGTGATGTCTCCATGGTTGTTTAATTTGTTTATGGATGGGGTTGTTAGGGAGGTGAATGCAAGAGTTTTGGAAAGAGGGGCAAGTATGAAGTCTGTTGTGGATGAGAGAGCTTGGAAAGTGAGTCAGTTGTTGTTCGCTGATGATACAGCGCTGGTGGCTGATTCATGTGAGAAACTGCAGAAGCTGGTGACTGAGTTTGGTAAAGTGTGTGAAAGAAGAAAGTTAAGAGTAAATGTGAATAAGAGCAAGGTTATTAGGTACAGTAGGGTTGAGGGTCAAGTCAATTAGGAGGTAAGTTTGAATGGAGAAAAACTGGAGGAAGTAAAGTGTTTTAGATATCTGGGAGTGGATCTGGCAACGGATGGAACCATGGAAGCGGAAGTGAATCATAGGGTAGGGGAGGGGGCGAAAATCCTGGGAACATTGAAGAATGTGTGGAAGTCGAGAACATTATCTCGGAAGGCAAAGGTAGGTCTGTACACATTTATTATACAACTATATATAATTCATATTATATACATTACCACATTTCCTGCACTTTCCATCACAAATTTGCCGAGGTCATAACCTTGTAGTTACCATTACCTTACAACTTTAAGGATGGTGGTCTACAACACCTCTAGATTGATGGAGAAATCGAAAAGTTTAGTTTTACTATTAAGACCACAGAAATGCGGTAATTCCACTTCACTACCACTAACTACTAGTTATTTTACTTATTGATTTTTACGGCTAAGATTTTCATCCTCTGAGCGAAGCCATACAATAATCGTCCTTATCTATTCTGAGCATTGGATATCCTCCTGATGATCAAGATTGCGGTTTTGGTTGTCCGTTTCCCTTGTTACTGCTGCGTCTCACTGCACACCTTACATGAGTGCCTTCCACAGTATTAGGGACAGCTGCTGGGCCTCACTGTAGCTACTTCTGGGACGGTTGCCAATCTTCCTCGTATTCCCTCATGACCACAGCGCCAAACCGACTCCCGCCATCAGGCCGAGACGCACAAACATTTCTGACAAAATTGAGACAAACGCTTTCGCGTCAGTTTTGACATCAAGTAAATTTATACGGCAATTACGTTCAATATGCTTGGTTTTTCGTTCATGGATTGAACAGAAGCAACCAACGCTGGTTGCTACTGCCCAATCCATGAAGTCCCCCCCACCACGGAAAGGTAACCAAGCTTCGGGGGGGATGGGTGTTTACCCTGACGCCAACGGAGAAACTCAATACAATATTTTTATTACAACTTTCCTTAATCTTGAAAATGAATCAATCAGAGGGAACAATAGCCCCAGTCATATGAAGATTGGCTAACCAAATGTATATAGTTGTCAGTCCTTCTAACACTTGTATATTATCGATCATTAGAGCATCCATCTATTCATCTCATATAAGTGTTGCTAGGACAGTTGTCTAATAGCGCAGAGATCTTTTCCTCGGTAAAGAAAGTGTAGCCGGACTCCGCCCTCATGAGGTTACTGCACGACAGCAGAGATCACCCTTTGGTAGGCTGTGCTAAAGGCAGCACATCTCCGTCAAAGATCTCACTCCATAAGTGAACTTATATAGATTCTTTTTTTAACATTTTGTCTTGTCTATAAGGAACTCATCAGTTCTTCTCCAGTGAAAGCAAAAAATCATCGAGAAATTCATTTGCTTCCTCAATATCAGGATCTTGTGGCTCTGTGTGGGGACCGGGGCTGGTGGTCTCTGTGACTGGCTGTGTCTGGGGAGCGGGGCTAGTGGTCTCTGTGACTGGCTGTGTCTGGGGAGCGGGGCTTGTGGTCTCTGTGACTTGCTGTGTCTGGGAAGCGGGGCTGGTGGTCTCTGCGACTGGCTCTGTCTGGAGATCAGGGGAAGTCTTGGGTATAAATTTCAATATACTGTGAGCGATATCGTCTCTCAACCGATTCCTCTCGATCTTCTCTTGCACGGCCTTCATGATACGTTTGGGCGGCTTTCTCCATTTTCTTTGCATTTCAGTTGGTGATCCTGCGCCATCGAGCCACATGATACCAGAATAGTATCGTTCCTGTTTCCCAACGGGTCCAATCTTGGTGTCACACATGATGCCGAGTGAACCCAAATGGCGGCCGATGTTTACGTTGGAAGCCACGGGCTCGTTATGTATCTTGCAGTAACTTTCATACCGTTGCTGCAGCTCTTTCCTGCTGATAAGGTACCGCTTCATAGTAATAGTCTTTCCCTTCATTTGAACGAAGGTATTCATGAAACTAACAAAGGAAGCCTTTCCTTTGTAATCCCGTTTGTAGTAACAGAAAGCCATTGAAGACGTGGATTGGGTCAGGCGAAGTTACACAGACTAACAAGATAGTCCTATAATCAATGGTCCTGTATCAGCACTGAACTCGAAATACGTCAGAACGACAATTTCAACCCAGGGCTGGAGGGCCAGTTGATGATATTCTCACGTCTTGCTCAACCAAGTAACCTCGGTTAGACCTTGTTTATATTTAAATATAGTAGTTAATATAGTGAAGCTTGATAATTCTATTTATATGTAAGTTGCAATGTAGTTTGTATATATATATATATATATATATATATATATATATATATATATATATATATATATTTTCAATAATGGATGGAACTTGGCTCCGAAGGTGATTTTGTTGTTGGAGTGGGACCTCTATCCATTCTGTCCACCTTTTCCCTTTCTAGACATGTGGTGGTGCATTGGGTAGTGTGGCAACCTTCGTCTTCATCTTTTTGGGTGCAGGCTTCCAAACCTCGTGGAGTAGTTGTGGGGTTTGCTTCTTTGCTGCACCCGACATAGCCATCTGGGCGTAGCTATCTACCCGGGCTGGTGGGTCAGCCAGCATAGCTACACGCTCACTCGGTACCTGGGCTGGTGGACGAGCAGCCTTCCTTTCTTCCATGGCTATAGTTTGCCTAACGACCTGGGGTTGTGGAGCAGCCATCCTTACTACCACCCAGGTTGGTTGGGAAGCCTTCTTTCGTTTCTTTGCTACACCCTTCTGGTTGGGCTGGTTGGGCAACCTTCTTTTTCCTCTTCTTCGATACAACCTGCCAACCGAATTCGTCTGCTAGTGGGTCCGTTTCTTTCATGGATACAACCTCTGTAGCCACTTGGGCTGGCCGGTCAAACTTCGGTTGTAGGTAAAAGTATATATATAGAATAATGTGGTTATCATCAGCAGCCAGAGGCCATTCCTCCCTCCTTGCCTGCAGAGTTCTTGATTTTCTGGAAAATTCTACGAGATTCTGGTAAGATAAATACCATTGAGAGGACGTTGTTAGGGGACAGTCAGGTTCAGTTTAGAGTTGGTTGTGGGATGGTTCTTTTACTGTGTCGTATCAGCCAGATGGGTATTTCTTTTCACAGTTTTCGTTAGTTTTTTTTCTAGAGGCATAATTTAGAACACTATTTTCCATATGTTTATCATTTTTCTTGTTATAGTTTCATTATCATCATTAGTTTTGTTATTGTTGACTTTCAAATATTTGATGTTATGTTTGTGATTCCCAGGGAAGCGTCTGACATCTTGCTAGAAGACTTTCTGGTCACAATATTTCTGCACTGGGGAGTTGATCGTATTCTTTTATTGCAGGTTTTGTTATTATCTTGCTTTACATTAAGGTCTACTGGAGGTTTTCCCAATGCTGGTTGAACATATGTCAAGCAACAGGAGTTGGCGTAAGATACAGTATTGATGAAACTTATCTATCTATATATATAAACTATCTAAATATCGCTCGATCAGTCTATCAATCTAACTATCTATCTATCTATATATCTATCTATCTATCTTTATCTGAAAGTCAACAATAATAAAATCATTGATATATGAAGTATAACAACGTCCTCTCAATGGCAATTATCTCACCAGAATCTTCTAGAACCTTCAAGAAAAATATGAACTCTGCAGGCAAGGAGGGAGGAATGGTCTCTGGTTATTGATAGAACCATATTATTCCATATATATGTTTATATATACATATTTATATATATATATACATATTTATTTATATATACATATTTATATATATATATATTTATATGTACATATTTATTTATATATACATATCTATGTATATATATGACTGTATATATAACGTACAGAATAATGTGGCCATCATCAGAATCGAAGAAAACTGAAAAGATGAGGTCCCACCGAGATTCGAACACGGATTGCTGGATCCAAAGTCCAGAGTGCTAACCCTTACACCATGGGACCTGATAAGAAAAGATGTGATTTCATCTAAATGTTTTACATATAATCAACCAGAGGCCATTCCTCCCTCCCTGCCTGCAGGGTTCAAGGTTTTCTAGAAGGTTCTCGAAGATTCTGGTAAGATCATTACCTTTGAGAGGTCGTCGTTAGGTGACAGTCAGGTTCACTCTATGGTTGGTGTTTGTAGTTGGTTGTCCGAGGATGTTGTTATACTTGATCAATTTTGTAATTGTTGACTTTCAGGTAGGAAGTACTCATTTACGATGCATCCTTGTACTCACAACAACCTTATGAGTCACTTCAAGATTTATCTTCACTACAACTTTATCTTCACTACACTATTAAGGTTGAAGTCAATGGTCACATTCACTACAATCTCAACACGACTGGTCTTATACCTAACCCATATTATCACTACATCCATGTACATGTATTTCTTCCAGAATAACGTAGATAACAATGATTTCTGTGAAAGTTGACATATACAGCCTTACGTATCTATCAATCTATCTAATATCTGTTTTTACCTATCTATCTATCTATCTATCTATCTATCTATCTACCTTTCTAAATCAGAAAGTCAACAACAATATCATTAATGATACGTATAACTACGTCCTCTCAATGGCAGCTCCTACCCAGAATCTTCGAGAACCTTCTAGAAAACCTTGAACCCTGCAGGCAGGGAGGGAGGAATGGCCTCTGGTTGATTATATGTAAAACATTTAGATGAAATCACATCTTTTCTTATCAGGTCCCATGGTGTAAGGGTTAGCACTCTGGACTCTGGATCCAGCAATCCGAGTTCGAATCTCGGTGGGACCTCATCTTTTCAGTTTTCTTCGATACTGATGATGGCCACATCATTTTGTACGTTATATATACATTCACATATATACATAAATATGTATATATAAAAATATATATGGAATAATATGGTTTTATCAATAGCCGGAGACCATTCCTCCCTCCTTGCCTGCAGAGTTCATAGTTTTCTGGAAGGTTCTAGAAGATTATGGTGAGATAATTGCCATTGAGAGGACATTGTTATACTTCATATATCAATGATTTTATTACTCTTGACTTTCAGATAAAGATAGATAGATATATAGATAGATAGATAGTTAGATTGATAGATTGATAGAGCGATATTTAGATAGTTATATAGATAGACAAGTTTCATCAATATTGTATCTTACGCCAACTCCTGTTGCTGGACATATGTTCAACCAGCATTGGGAAAACCTCCAGTAGACCTTAATGTAAAGCAAGATAATAACAAAACCTGCAATAAAAGAATACGATCAACTCCCCAGTGCAGAAATATTGTGACCAGAAAGTCTTCTAGCAAGATGTCAGACGCTTCCCTGGGAATCACAAACATAACATCAAATATCTGAAAGTCAACAATAACAAAACTAATGATGATAATGAAACTATAACAAGAAAAATGATAAACATATGGAAAATAGTGTTCTAGATCATACCTCTAGAAAACAAACTTTAACGAAAACTGTGAAAAGAAATACCCAACTGGCTGATACGACACAGTAAAAGAACCATCACACAACAAACTCTAAACTGAACCTGACTGTCCCCTAACAACGTCCTCTCAATGGTATTTATCTTACCAGAATCTCGTAGAACTTTCCAGAAAATCAAGAACTCTGCAGGCAAGGAGGGAGGAATGGCCTCTGGCTGCTGATGATAACCACATTATTCTATATATATACTTTTACCTACAACCGAAGGTTGACCGGCCAGCCCAAGTGGCTACAGAGGTTGTATCCATGAAAGAAACGGACCCACCAGCAGACGAATTCGGTTGGCAGGTTGTATCGAAGAAGAGGAAAAAGAAGGTTGCCCAACCAGCCCAACCAGAAGGGTGTAGCAAAGAAACGAAAGAAGGCTGCCCAACCAACCTGAGTGGTAGTAAGGATGGCTGCTCCACAACCCCAGGTCGTTAGGCAGACTGTAGCCATGGAAGAAAGGAAGGCTGCTCGTCCACCAGCCCAGGTACCGAGTGAGCGTGTAGCTATGCTGGCTGACCCACCAGCCCGGGTAGATAGCTACGCCCAGATGGCTATGCACGGTGCAGCAAATAAGCAAATCCCACAACTACTCCACGAGGTTTGCAAGCCTGCACCCAAAAAGATGAAGACGAAGGTTGCCACACTACCCACTGCACCACCACATGTCTAGAAAGGGAAAAGGTGGACAGAATGGCTGGAGGTCCCACTCCAACAACAAAATCACCTTAGGAGCCAAGTTCCATCCATTATTGAAAAAAAAAAAAAAATATATGTATATATATATATATATATATATATATATATATATATATGTGTGTGTGTGTATATATATATATATATATATATATATATATATATATATATATATATATATATATATATATATATATATATATATTTTTTTTTTTTTCTTTTTTTTTTATACTTTGTCGCTGTCTCCCGCGTTTGCGAGGTAGCGCAAGGAAACAGACGAAAGAAATGGCCCCCCCCCATACACATGTACATACACACGTCCACACACGCAAATATACATACCTACACAGCTTTCCATGGTTTACCCCAGACGCTTCACATGCCCCGATTCAATCCACTGACAGCACGTCAACCCCTGTATACCACATCGCTACAATTCACTCTATTCCTTGCCCTCCTTTCACCCTCCTGCATGTTCAGGCCCCGATCACACAAAATCTTTTTCACTCCATCTTTCCACCTCCAATTTGGTCTCCCTCTTCTCCTCGTTCCCTCCACCTCTGACACATATATCCTCTTGGTCAATCTTTCCTCACTCATTCTCTCCATGTGCCCAAACCATTTCAAAACACCCTCTTCTGCTCTCTCAACCACGCTCTTTTTATTTCCACACATCTCTCTTACCCTTACGTTACTTACTCGATCAAACCACCTCACACCACACATTGTCCTCAGTGAATGTAGGTTTGCGGCAGGGGTGTGATGTCTCCATGGTTGTTTAATTTGTTTATGGATGGGGTTGTTAGGGAGGTAAATGCAAGAGTCCTGGAAAGAGGGGCAAGTATGAAGTCTGTTGGGGATGAGAGAGCTTGGGAAGTGAGTCAGTTGTTGTTCGCTGATGATACAGCGCTGGTGGCTGATTCATGTGAGAAACTGCAGAAGCTGGTGACTGAGTTTGGTAAAGTGTGTGGAAGAAGAAAGTTAAGAGTAAATGTGAATAAGAGCAAGGTTATTAGGTACAGTAGGTTTGAGGGTCAAGTTAATTGGGAGGTGAGTTTGAATGGAGAAAAACTGGAGGAAGTGAAGTGTTTTAGATATCTGGGAGTGGATCTGTCAGCGGATGGAACCATGGAAGCGGAAGTGGATTATAGGGTAGGGGAGGGGGCGAAAATTTTGGGAGCCTTGAAAAATGTGTGGAAGTCGAGAACATTATCTCGGAAAGCAAAAATGGGTATGTTTGAAGGAATAGTGTTTCCAACAATGTTGTATGGTTGCGAGGCGTGGGCTATGGATAGAGTTGTGCGCAGGAGGATGGATGTGCTGGAAATGAGATATATATATATATATATATATATATATATATATATATATATATATATATATATATATATATATATATATATATATATATATATATATATATATATATATATATATATATACAAACTACATTGCAACTTACATATAAATAGAATCATCAAGCTTCACTATATTAGCTTTACTATATTCAAATACAAACAAGGTCTAACCGAGGTTACTTGGTTGAGCAAGACGTGAGAATATCATCAATTGGCCCTCCAGCCTTGGGTTGAAATTGTCGCTCTGACGTATTTCGAGTTCAGTGCTGATACAGGATCATTGATTATTGGACTATCTTGTTAGTCTGTGTAACTTCGCCTGACCCAATCCACGTCTTCAATGGCTTTCTGTTACTACAAACGGGATTACAAAGGAAAGGCTTCCTTTGTTAGTTTCATGAATACCTTCGTTCAAATGAAGGGAAAGACTATTACTATGAAGCGGTACCTTATCAGCAGGAAAGAGCTGCAGCAACGGTATGAAAGTTACTGCAAGATACATAACGAGCCCGTGGCTTCCAACGTAAACATCGGCCGCCATTTGGGTTCACTCGGCATCATGTGTGACACCAAGATTGGACCCGTTGGGAAACAGGAACGATACTATTCTGGTATCATGTGGCTCGATGGCGCAGGATCACCAACTGAAATGCAAAGAAAATGGAGAAAGCCGCCCAAACGTATCATGAAGGCCGTGCAAGAGAAGATCGAGAGGAATCGGTTGAGAGACGATATCGCTCACAGTATATTGAAATTTATACCCAAGACTTCCCCTGATCTCCAGACAGAGCCAGTCACAGAGACCACCAGCCCCACTTCCCAGACACAGCAAGTCACAGAAACCACCAGCCCCGCTTCCCAGACACAGCAAGTCACAGAGACCACCAGCCCCGCTTCCCAGACACAGCAAGTCACAGAGACCACCAGCCCCGCTCCCCAGACACAGCCAGTCACAGAGACCACCAGCCCCGCTTCCCAGACACAGCCAGACACACTGCCCACCAGCCCCGTCCCCTACACAGAGCCACAAGATCCTGATATTGAGGAAGCAAATGAATTTCTCGATGATTTTTTGCTTTCACTGGAGAAGAACCGATGAGTTCCTTATGGACAAGACAAAATGTTAAAAAAGGAATCTATATAAGTTCACTTATGGAGTGAGATCTTTGACGGAGCTGTGCTGCCTATAGCACAGCCTACCAAAGGGTGATCTTTGCTGTCGTGCAGTAACCTCATGAGGGCGGAGTCCGGCTACACTTGATTTACCGAGGAAAAGATCTCTGCACTAATATTGAGTTTCTCCGTTGGCGTCAGGGTAAACACCCATCCCCCCCGAAGCTTGGTTACCTTTCCGTGGTGGGGGGGACTTCATGGATTGGGCAGTAGCAACCATCGCTGGTTGCTTCTGTTCAATCCATGAACGAAAAACCAAGCATCTTGAACGTAATTGTCGTATAAATTCACTTGGTGTCAAAACTGACGCGAAAGTGGTTGTCTCAATTTTGTCAGAAATGTTTGTGCGTTTCGGCCTGATGGCGGGAGTCGGTTTGGCGCTGTGGTCATGAGGGAATACGAGGAAGATTGGCAACCGTCCCAGAAGTAGCTACAGTGAGGCCAAGCAGCTGTCCCTAATACTGTGGAAGGCACTCATGTAAGGTGTGCAGTGAGGTGCAGCAGTGTAACAAGGGAGACGTACAATCAAAAACAGCAATCTGATCATCAGGAGGCTATCCAATGCTCAGAGTAGATAAGGACGATTATTGTATGGCTTCGCTCAGAGGATGAAAAATCTTAGCCGTGAAAATCAACAAGTAAAATAACTAGTAGTTAGTGGTAGTGAAGTGGAATTACCGCATTTCTGTGGGTCTTAATAGTAAA
>NC_092265.1:28961405-28971405 GCF_036320965.1 Panulirus ornatus
ACTTGCTGTTAATGGATTGAACCAGGGCATGTGAAGCGTCTAGGATAAACCATGGAAGGTTTTGTGGGGCCTGGATGTGGAAAGGGGACTGTGGTTTCGGTGCATTATACATGACAGCTAGAGACTGAGTGTGAACGAATGTGGCCTTTGTTGTCTTTTCCTAATGCTACCTCGCACGCGTGCGGGGGGAGGGGGTTATCATTTCATGTGTGGCGGGGTGGCAACGAGAAGGAATAAAGGCAGCAAGTATGAATTATGTATGTCTGTGTATGTATATATATGTATACGTTGAAATGTATAGGTATGTATATGTGTGTGTGTGGACGTGTATGTATATACATGGGTTGGGCCATTCTTTCGTGTTTCCTTGCGCTACCTCGCTAACGCGGGAGACAGCGACAAAGTATAATAAATAAACAAATAGTGATAATAATGATATAAATAATAATGATAATAATAATAATAATATCAATAATAATAATAATAATAATAATAACAGTAATGACAATAATGATAATGATGATTATGATAATTATAAAAATAATGATAATAATAATAATAATAATAATAATAATAATAATAATAATAATAATAATGATAATAATAATAATAATGGTAATAATAATGATAATAATAATGATAATGATAAAGATGATAATAATAATGATAATGATAATAATAATAATAATAATAATAATAATAATAATAATAATAATAATGATAATAATAATAATATAAATAATAACAATAATAGTAATGATAATAATAATAATAATAATAATAATAATAATGATACAGCGCTGGTGGCTGATTCATGTGAGAAACTGCAGAAGCTGGTGACTGAGTTTGGTAAAGTGTGTGGAAGAAGAAAGTTAAGAGTAAATGTGAATAAGAGCAAGGTTATTAGGTACAGTAGGGTTGAGGGTCAAGTCAATTGGGAGGTGAGTTTGAATGGAGAAAAACTGGAGGAAGTAAAGTGTTTTAGATATCTGGGAGTGGATCTGGCAGCGGATGGAACCATGGAAGCGGAAGTGGATCATAGGGTGGGGGAGGGAGCGAAAATTCTGGGAGCCTTGAAGAATGTGTGGAAGTCGAGAACATTATCTCGGAAAGCAAAAATGGGTATGTTTGAAGGAATAGTGGTTCCAACAATGTTGTATGGTTGCGAGGCGTGGACTATGGATAGAGTTGTGCGCAGGAGGATGGATGTGCTGGAAATGAGATGTTTGAGGACAATGTGTGGTGTGAGGTGGTTTGATCGAGTGAGTAACGTAAGGGTAAGAGAGATGTGTGGAAATAAAAAGAGCGTGGTTGAGAGGGCAGAAGAGGGTGTTTTGAAGTGGTTTAGGCACATGGAGAGAATGAGTGAGGAAAGATTGACCTAGAGGATATATGTGTCGGAGGTGGAGGGAACGAGGAGAAGAGGGAGACCAAATTGGAGGTGGAAAGATGGAGTGAAAAAGATTTTGTGTGATCGGGGCCTGAACATGCAGGAGGGTGAAAGGAGGGCAAGGAATAGAGTGAATTGGAGCGATGTGGTATACAGGGGTTGACGTGCTGTCAGTGGATTGAATCAAGGCATGTGAAGTCTGGGGTAAACCATGGAAAGCTGTGTAGGTATGTATATTTGCGTGTGTGGACGTATGTATATAAATGTGTATGGGGGGGGTTGGGCCATTTCTTTCGTCTGTTTCCTTGCGCTACCTCGCAAACGCGGGAGACAGCGACAAAGTATAATAATAATAATATAATAATATAAACACAGGTGTTTGCTTTGAAGAATGTATGTGAGAAATACTTAGAAAAGCAAATGGATTTGTATGTAGCATTTATGGATCTGGAGAAGGCATATGATAGAGTTGATAGAGATGCTCTGTGGAAGGTATTAAGAATATATGGTGTGGGAGGAAAGTTGTTAGAAGCAGTGAAAAGTTTTTATCGAGGATGTAAGGCATGTGTACGTGTAGGAAGAGAGGAAAGTGATTGGTTCTCAGTGAATGTAGGTTTGCGGCAGGGGTGTGTGATGTCTCCATGGTTGTTTAATTTGTTTATGGATGGGGTTGTTAGGGAGGTAAATGCAAGAGTTTTGGAAAGAGGGGCAAGTATGAAGTCTGTTGGGGATGAGAGAGCTTGGGAAGTGAGTCAGTTGTTGTTCGCTGATGATACAGCGCTGGTGGCGGATTCATGTGAGAAACTGCAGAAGCTGGTGACGGAGTTTGGTAAAGTGTGTGGAAGAAGAAAGTTAAGAGTAAATGTCAATAAGAGCAAGGTTATTAGGTACAGTAGGGTTGAGGGTCAAGTCAATTGGGAGGTGAGTTTGAATGGTGAGAGGCTGGAGGAAGTGAAGTGTTTTAGATATCTGGGAGTGGATCTGTCAGCGGATGGAACCATGGAAGCGGAAGTGGATCATAGGGTGGGGGAGGGGGCGAAAATTTTGGGAGCCTTGAAAAATGTGTGGAAGTCGAGAACATTATCCCGGAAAGCAAAAATGGGTATGTTTGAAGGAATAGTAGTTCCAACAATGTTGTATGGTTGCGAGGCGTGGGCTATGGATAGAGTTGTGCGCAGGAGGATGGATGTGCTGGAAATGAGATGTTTGAGGACAATGTGTGGTGTGAGGTTGTTTGATCGAGTAAGTAACGTAAGGGTAAGAGAGATGTGTGGAAATAAAAAGAGCGTGGTTGAGAGAGCAGAAGAGGGTGTTTTGAAATGGTTTGGGCACATGGAGAGAATGAGTGAGGAAAGATTGACCAAGAGGATATATGTGTCGGAGGTGGAGGGAACGAGGAGAAGAGGGAGACCAAATTGGAGGTGGAAAGATGGAGTGAAAAGGATTTTGTGTGATCGGGGCCTGAACATGCAGGAGGGTGAAAGGAGGGCAAGGAATAGAGTGAATTGGAGCGATGTGGTATACAGGGGTTGACGTGCTGTCAGTGGATTGAATCAAGGCATGTGAAGCGTCTGGGGTAAACCATGGAAAGCTGTGTAGGTATGTATATTTGCGTGTGTGGACGAGTGTATGTACATGTGTATGGGGGGGGTTGGGCCATTTCTTTCGTCTGTTTCCTTGCGCTACCTCGCAAACGCGGGAGACAGCGACAAAGTATAAAAAAAAAAAAAAAAAAAAAAATAATAATTATAATAATGATACAGCGCTGGTGGCTGATTAATGTGAGAAACTGCAGAGAAGCTGGTGACTAAGTTTGGTAAAGTGTGTGAAAGAAGAAAGTTAAGAGTAAATGTGAATAAGAGCAAGGTTATTAGGTACAGTAGGGTTGAGGGTCAAGTCAATTGGGAGGCAAGTTTGATTGGAGAAAAACTGGAGGAAGTAAAGTGTTTTAGATATCTAGGAGTGGATCTGGCAGCGAATGGAACCATGGAAGCGGAAGTGAATCATAGGGTGGAGGAGGGGGCGAAAATTCTGGGAGCCTTGAAGAATGTGTGGAAGTCGAGAACATTATCTCGGAAAGCAAAAATGGGTATGTTTGAAGGAATAGTGGTTCCAACAATGTTGTATTGTTGCGAGGCGTGGGCTATGGATGAAATTGTGCGCAGGAGGGTGGATGTGCTGGAAATGAGATGTTTGAGGACAATATGTGGTGTGAGGTTGTTTTATTCGAGTAAGTAATGTAAGGGTAAGAGAGATGTTTGGAAATAGAAAGAGTGTGGTTGAGAGAGTAGAAGAGGGTGCTTTGAAATGGTTTGGTCATATGGAGAGAATGAGCGAGGAAAGATTGACAAAGAGGATATATGTGTCAGAGGTGGAGGGAACGAGGAGAAGTGGGAGAGCAAATTGGAGGTGGAAAGATGGAGTGAAAAAGATTTTGAGTGATCAGGGCCTGAACATGCAAGAGGGTGAAAGGCGTGCAAGGAATGGAGTGAATTGGAACTATGTGGTATACCGGGGTCGACGTGCTGTCAATGGATTGAACCAGGGCATGTGAAGCGTCTGGGGTAAACCATGGAGAGTTCTGTGGGGCCTAGATGTGGAAAGGGAGCTGTGGTTTCGGTGCATTATTACATGACAGCTAGAGACTGAGTGTGAACGAATGTGGCCTTTGTTGTTTTTTCCTAGCGCTACCTCGCACACATGAGGGGGGGAGGGGGTTGTTATTCCATGTGTGGCGGGGTGGCGATGGGAATGAATAAAGGCAGACAGTATGAATTATGTACATGTGAATATATGTATATGTCTGTGTATGTATATATATGTGTACATCGAGATGTATAGGTATGTATATTTGCGTGTGTGGAGGTGTATGTATATACATGTGTATGTGGGTGGGTTGGGCCATCTTTCGTCTGTTTCCTTGCGCTACCTCGCTAACACGGGAGACAGCGACAAAGCAAAATAAATAGAATATAAAATAAATAATGATAATGATAATAATTGTAGTAATAGTAATAATGATGATAATGATAATAATTATGATAAAAACAATAATGATGATAATTATAATGATTATGATAATGATAACAATTATGATACTAAAAATAGTAACAATGATATAATCATAATAAATAGCACTGTACTATAATAATAATGAAATAATGAAATTGATAATAATAATAGTAATAATGATGATGTAATTATAATAAATATCACTGTACTATAATAATAATGACGGTAAAACATTCAATACAGTTGCGTCTTCCTAATATAACAAGACAATATGGTCTAAATATACCACATACCGGTGTTACACTGAGTTAAAAGAATTAAACTCCACGAACCATGATTTTGTCTTGATCTGTCCTTGTAACAGTATTTTGAACCTATACTCATCTTGGTGTATATTGTTTAGTTTTCGTAACCATTACATGAATATAAGTCAACATGTTTTCAGGAAAAAATAAGTTTTTCCAATTGTATGTTTTTCATTTACCATTGGATGGAAGGATCCCAGGGATTAGTGTATATCTTGTGTCCCAACCAACCTTGCTCTGTTGGTTCCTGCTGTCTCTGGGTTAGTCTTGTTTTATGGAAAAAAGAAAGGTAAATGTTTATCAGGAGCGGGACTCGAACCCAGGCCCGGAAGACCGGACAATGATTTGAAAGCAGCGCCTTAAACCACCCGGCCATCCTGCCAGGAGAAAATAAATTTGGAAGTTCTCTCTAACTTACTAAACTGAACAAATTCCAGGAGCAAATGTATAGTATATACTTATAAGGTTAAGAGACGGGACAACACGAGTGTATAACTCTCTCCCATAATGCACAAATAGTAACACACACACACACACACACACACACACACACAGAGGCGCCAGGCTGGAGGCGGGGCATCGTGACGTCACAGGCAAGTCCCTCCCCCCGCCAGATCCAAACATGTGTTGTGTCTGGTGATGGCGGTTCAAGATTTCCCACATTTATATTGATCTTTACATTATCATCCACTCCCAAAGTCACCTGGCATTCTTGTGTTTCAACAACAGACGTGATATATGCAACACCAGGCAAACATTGTACCATTATCTGATAGGTTAATTGGTGCAGAATCAAGAACCAGTGAATTTCATCGCCGCCATAAGTAAGTAAGGAAGGTGACTTTAATGATGATAAATACGACCTGGTATGGCTGTGTCTACACACTACCGCCATCTGGTCAACCTGGTACGTACGAACCTTAACCTTAAAGTGGCCCACGTAAAACGGGAACTTAAAATCTATCCATTTAACTGTCATTCATTAATTAACATTTAAACACCATCTTTTAAACGTAAACCTTCCACTTGCATTATATTAACAAGTACTCTAAGATACGTCATATAAACACAAGGTTTAAAGCTGAAACTCGAACTTTTAAGTCCGTCAATTTAACACCTACTTTACAATTAGCAAAAAAAATGCGAATTTTTAACTCCGCCAAAAAGCAGCTTGTGTATGTAATGCTTCATTTAATTGAACATTTCTAAAGTCAGTTAAATTAATGGTATCTTTTGATGTTCATCATTAAAACATAAACCTATGAATTCTGTCTCTAGAACTAAGCACAAACTTTTACGTTCCATCATAGGAAAGGAAACTTGCAAAATCTATCAAAATTCGTCACATAACGCGAACTTTTCAACCCTTCCATTTACCTGGGCCACTCTTCCCTGGCTGCCATTCATATTTTGTCCTTTTAAACTATGACTTTATTACACTTTCATTCATTCATCATGACTTTATTACACTTTCATTCATTCATCATGACTTTATTACACTTTCATTCATCATTCATCAACTAGTTCGTCTCACTGATATTCCATTCATAAACTTCATTTGTGCATCTCATAGTTTGACCGCCATGTTGCATGTTTCCTTAAGGTTTATAATTCTTTGTGTATTTAATAATAGAAGATTCAGTGATATTTCTCGTGGTACTGGAGTTAGAGTTAATAACTGAGATGGCATTATAATCTCTAACTCCAGTACCACGAGAAATATCATTGAATCTTCTATCATTAAATGCACAAAGAATTATAATCTTGATATAAGTGATTGTCTATACAAATTGCATAAATTTAGTGCTGATAAAATTTGTAAGGAATTCATCTTGTCCACATAATTAGTTTATGATACGCTTGTTGTCTGTCTCGGACAATCACATGTTTACCAAATGGCGTACTAGCTACGTCTCTTCGTTGTATATCAACTGACTGTTATATTTCTCTCTTGAGTCTCGCCTGATGATGTGGTTATTATATGAAAGTGCACTTGGGAACTTGTTTAATTTTCCCCGTGGTCTCATAGGAATATACTTGATCACGCGCAAAGTTGTGATCCTTTCCAATATATATATGTATGTATGTATATATATATATATATATATATATATATATATATATATATATATATATATATATATATATATATATATATATATATATATATATATCCTTCAGTATGTTTACTTTCGATAATGAGGAACAGAAGAATAAGCCAAGCAAGTAAATTTCGTCAAAGACATCTCTCTTTTCTAAACGCTGCCTCGCAAAGATTTTCATTAATTCAAATTGAAGAAACAGACGTATTTTCTATTGTCTGGTTAGCTCAGTGGTAGAGCGTGAGTCTCACACACTCAAGGTCGTGGGTTCGAGACCCACACCAGACATATTGTTTGTCTTTTTCTTTTTTCATTTTGTCCGCATCACATGTGTGCAACATTCAGTATGTTCGTCCAACGTTATAGTGAAGATCTTCACAATAAATTGGGGTTTTCGACCTTATCTGAAAGGGTCAGGTCCACCAAGACGTACTTGAAATCTTCCAGAAGCTTCTGGCGATCCTCCTCCAACTGCTGGGCACATCAGAGTTAACATGGGCCGGACATCGGTTGTGGAACGAACGGTAGTTAGCAGGGATGATAATGAGGGCTCTGACCTCATACCAGGTCAGCTTAGTTCCAGTCTATTGCTTAGTTCCAGTCTATTGCTTAGTTCCAGTCTATTACTTAGTTCCAGTCTAATGCTAAGTTCCAGTCTATCATTTAATTCCAGTCTATTGTTTAGTTCCAGTCTATTACTTAGTTCCAGTCTATTGTTTAGTTCCAGTCTATTACTTAGTTCCAGTCTATTACTTAATTCCAGTATATTGCTTAGTTCCAGTCTATTGCTTAGTTCCAGTCTATTGCAACGAAAATAAAAAAGTAAAACTCATTTCTTCTTGGAAAATTGAGAGGAAAACACGACAGCAACATGGAGATTTACCCTATGGTTATTTTGCCGGCTAATCGGCAACGGTCGGTCAAACAGTATTTTGCCGTGGTAATGTCAGTGCTTTATATAATACTAAGTCCCAAAATATGTTCTTGGGGGCGTAGCTCAGTGGTAGAGCGCTCGCTTGGCATGCGAGAGGACCCGGGTTCAAACCCCGGCGCCTCCATTTTTTATTTGGGAAATTCATTGTTTTCAGTCTTGTATATATATATATATATATATATATATATATATATATATATATATATATATATGCATATATCGTCCGATCAGGGAAGTTAAGCAACGTTGGGTCTGGTTAGTACTTGGATGGGTGACCGTCTGGGAACACCAGGTGCTGTTATCCCTGGTGATAGGGAAAAAAGAATACTTGCCACGTATTCCCTGCGTGTCGTACAAGGCGACTAAAAGGGGAGGGAGCGGGAGGCTGGAAATCCTTCCCTCTTATTTTCAATTTTCCAAAAGACGGAACAGAGAAGATATAAAGATATTGTAAAGTTGTAACTAATATAAGATATAAGAATGAATGAAAGATACGGATGTAGCTGAAACAAGGAGTAATGAAGATTAAGGTGCAATGAAAATTATTCTGTAGTGAAGACAAATACATATGTTGAAATTTTGTATTGAACATCAAGAAGTAATGATAATGATGAGAGTGTAGTGACGATGAGGGTTTAGTTAGGGAGTGGTGACAATTGCCTTTACAATTATAATAAGGAGGTAACACAATGAGGAACACAAACTTTCCAAAGCTACGTTCAATTCAGACTTTGAACTAAGTTCGGTAAACAGAAGAGTGATGTTAAGATGAGAGTGTAGTGAGGAAGAGTATAGTGATGATAAGGATATTGTCAAGATAGGTTGTAGTGAAGATACGAATGTAGTAGAGATAAGGGTTATCAAGGAGTAAAGTTTATTCAGAATGATTATGTAGTGAAGATAAGAACTACTTTTAGTGAACATCAGGGAGTACAATGATGATGGTATGGTAGAAATAACGGTGTAGTGAAGAAGAGGGTATAGTGAAGATATGATTAAGTGAAAATAAGCTAGTAGTGAAGATTCACGTTAGTGAATATGAGGTTGTAGTGAACTTAACCTTATTGACCTTATCCCCCAAATCCTCCAAACTCCGTTCAAGGGCCGATCCAAAGCCAATCAAAAAGGCTATTTCTCTGTGTATTGTTAGTGGTGGTGGTGGTGTGTAGGTGTGTGTAATCACCTATTTGCACTGTATTAGGAGGGGGTTTTACACTCGTTGGGCCCTGTGTAAGTACGCTGTTTGTGTGAGCGGGTAAAATCTAAAGCCTTCCTTGAAACCAGCTTAGTCAAGATAAGGTCATATGAAGATGAGGTTGTAGTGAAGATTATAATAAGCCTTGCATAGTGAAGATAAAGGGATTAAGTAGAGGAGATGTAGTAAAAAAGATTATAGTGAACACAAAAGGATTCAAGCTAAGTGCAGGGTCGGCCTACGGGCTTGAACTTACATTTTAGGTCAAAGGCATCACCAGTACACCCCGGCCAGCCTTAAAGTTTATCCGTGCACACATACACACACACAGACACATAAGTATATATATATATATATATATATATATATATATATATATATATATATATATATATATATATATATATATATATATATATATATATATATATATATATATATATATATATATATATATATATATATATATATATATATATATATATATATATATATATATATATATATATATATATATATATATGTGTGTGTGTGTGTGTGTGTGTGTGTATATATATTTACACTGTACCAGAAGCGTTAACAAAAGCTCATTTGGTGAAATCGTGTTTCCTCACATTAAATGTTATCCCAGATATCAAAAATTTTTCTCTTTGGTCTTTCATTTTCTATGTTTTCCACTTGACTTTCTTCACTCGAAGTGATTTACCGTTCATGTTTAAATTAAACTATATTTGTCAATTTACCAATTCCCTCTCCCATCTCATCATGACGCTTCTTATTGTCCTTTGATTTGAATCTTCAGTTTTCACCACTCCTTCAACATGATAACCTCTGAATCTGTGAGTGTGTAATGACCTATTTTTACTGTGTGAGGAGAGAGTTCTACACTCGCGAGGCCAAATATCTAGAACATTCCGTACTATTATACAACTTGTAAGATTTATGTATGGTGTCTGCCTTAACCATGACCTCATTCTTCTTATTCCATTCATCAACCACTCTTATATAAACTTTAAAATTACTTCTCTGAATATATTTGAACAATATTGCCCTAATTTCATG
>NC_092265.1:28976405-28981882 GCF_036320965.1 Panulirus ornatus
TGAAGGTTTTGAACAAAGAAGAACACTCTGCTTTGACTACATATGCAGAAAATGTCCAGCGCTGATCATGGACAAGGTGAAGGCAGGTATTGTCGACGGGTCACAAATCATGGAACTCATGAAAGACCCACATTTCCAAGATTCAATGACCAATGTTGAGGCAGAGGCATGGTCTTCGTTCACTGTGGTTGTAAGGAATTGTCTTGGTCACCATAAAGTAGATAACTACCCTGAACTAGTGGAGAACCTGCCATCTTCTTTCCCTCAACTTGGCTGTAAAATGAACATCAAAGTGCATTACCTCCACACCCACTTGGCCAGACAACCTAACTGAGGAACTGGCTCAACCATTCCACCAAGATTTAAGAACCATGGAAGAAAGATCCCGGGGACACTGGGATACCCATACCTGGGACACTGGGATACCCATACCTGGAACACTGGGATACCCATACCTGGGACACTGGGATACCATACCTGGGACACTGGGATACCCATACCTGGGACACTGGGATACCCATACCTGGGACACTGGGATACCCATACCTGGGACACTGGGATACCATACCTGGGACACTGGGATACCCATACCTGGGACACTGGGATACCATACCTGGGACACTGGGGTACCCATACCTGGGACACTGGGATACCCATACCTGGGACACTGGGATACCCATACCTGGGACACTGGGATACCATACCTGGGACACTGGGATACCCATACCTGGGACACTGGGATACCCATACCTGGGACACTGGGATACCCTTACCTGGGACACTGGGATACCATACCTGGGACACTGGGATACCCATACCTGGGACACTGGGATACCCATACCTGGGACACTGGGATACCATACCTGGGACACTGGGATACCCATACCTGGGACACTGGGATACCCATACCTGGGACACTGGGATACCCATACCTGGGACACTGGGATACCCATACCTGAGACACTGGGATACCTATACCTGGGACACTGAGATACCATACCTAGGACACTGGGATACCCATACCTGGGACACCGGGATACCCATACCTTGGACACTGGGATACCCATACCTGGGACACTGGGATACCCATACCTGGGACACTGGGATACCCATACCTGGGACACTGGGATACCCATACCTGGGACACTGGGATACCCATACCTGGGACACTGGGATACCCATACCTGGGACACTGGGATACCCATACCTGGGACACTGGGATACCATACCTGGGACACTGGGATACCCATACCTGGGACACTGGGATACCCATACCTTGGACACTGGGATACCCATACCTGGGACACTGGGATACCCATACCTGGGACACTGGGATACCCATAGGATGGTGTATTAGTGCTGGATCATTGCAGGTGATTGTGGTGGGTCAGGTGAGCACAAACGTGAGATGTGTGAGGACATGAAGAACAATGATATATAACTTTCTAGTTTGGCCTCACCGGCAACCACCATTATCTGTGGATGTCATCATCATCATTTAATCCTAAATCATCAACAAATGCTACTTGTAGGAAGCCATTTGTCTTGATGCAACAATAATGATGGTATGTTGTATGTGACACAGCAATTACTGGTATATCATCATATCTCGATCACCAGAGAACAACAACGGACGACCAGGACGAGGACGAGGACGAGGACGAGGACGAGGACGAGGACGAGGACGAGAAGGACGACCAGGACGAGGACGAGGACGAGGACGAGGACGAGGACGAGGACGAGGAGGAGGACGAGGACGAGGACGAGAAGGACGACCAGGACGAGGACGAGGACGAGGACGACGAGGACGAGGAGGACGAGGACGACGAGGACGAGGACGAGGACGAGGACGAGGACGAGGAGGAAGCCATATTTAGAATCACCCGGCCACCAAACCTGCCTGACCTGACCTGACCTGACCTCATCAACACAAGACTACCACATCATGACGACGTCACCAAGTGTCATGTGGTGTTGACGTCATCATTGATGACATCATCATGATGATGACGTCACCAAGTGTTATGTGTTGACGTCATCACTGATGACATGATGATGATGACGTCAGCAAGTGTGATGTGGTGGGGTATGAAGGTGTTGAAGTCATCAGTGATGACATGATGATGATGATGACGTCAGCAAGTGTGATGTGGTGGTGTTGACGTCATCAGTGATGACATGATGATGATGATGATGACGTCAGCAAGTCTCATGTGGTGGTGTTGACGTCATCAGTGATGACATGATGATGATGATGATATATAATTCTTTGTGTACTTAATGATAGAAGATTCAATGATACTCCTCTTGGTAATAGAGTTAGAGTTAATAACTGAGATGGCGTTACTCCAGTCAATACAATGATCATAGTTTTTAACGTGATTAAACAAGGCAGATAAGTCTAACTCTGTTGTGATTTTAGACAAAAGTAACTATAAATAGTTAAATAGAATGATCTTTTAAATGACGACACAACATATTCTAAACTTAGTAAAAATCCCTTAAAAGCAGTTAATTCTCATTTCAATAAAGAAATGAAGTTGTTGTTGAAAGGTAACATTTCTCTCATCAAAAGTTTGTCATCTTTGTCCCCTTCATTGCCATATATGTATGGACTTATCAAAACACATAAACAGAATTTTCCAGCAAGGCCTATAGTGAGTTCAGTAGGCTCCATCACATATGAATTGTCAAAATGGTAAGTTTCTTTATTAAGCCCTTTATTGGGTAAGGTATCAAATTCTAATATCATGAACAATGTAGATTTAGTCAACAAGCTAAACAATATCAATGTAAATTTTGATTTTAAACTAGTTAGCTTTGATGTTTCCTCACTTTTCACTAAAGTTCCAGTTGATGACCATTTAGAATATTCATTTGATGTCTTGGATGATATTCATTTACCTGCTTCAAAGTCTAATTTCATTGAACTGATAAAATTGTGTATAAAAGACTGTGTATTTTAATTTAATGGAGATTATCATGCTCAAAAATTTGGTATGGCAATGGGTAACCCTCTTTCACCTGTACTAAGTAATCTTTACATGGAATGTTTTGAAACAAAATTACTAAAGGATATCTTACCTTCTAATGCAATTTGGTTTAGGTATGTAGATGATGTTCTTTGTGTTTGACGAACAAATGAAAATTTACAAATATTTCTCCCCTTATTTAACAATTTAGTACCTTCCATCAAATTTACTGTAGAAAAATGAAAATAATGGTATATTACCATTTCTAGATTCCATGATCCATAGACAAGGAAACAAGTTTAAGTTTAGAATATACAGGAAACCCACCAATGTATGCTCATATATCCATTATTACTCATCTCAACATGATCAGTACACCTGCACCCTGAGCCACCGACTCTCGCTCCACTTACAAGAAGGTGGAATCAAACATCATCATGAACAAAAGCATGGAACGAGACTAACGAGGGAGATTATAATGAATAACATCAAAATCATTACTAGTTGTAGTGATCGCAGGAGACTACAGAGATTAGAAGCTATTCACATAAGAGAGGAAGCCCCTGTCATCAACATCCAGACAAACATGACCACAGCCTTATAGCTCTATGATGGCCCGCCAATAGGACGTAGAGCTGATAATGCCTTGTCAAATTCCCGATTGCTCAGATGTGATTAATTACTGTGTTGTTACAAATATTCCATTATACAAAGGAATGTAAAGGTATCCATACAGCAGTGGACCACTGGGTCACTTCGAGGCTGATGGTGATAGTGGAAGATATCAGGAGCTCACACATTAGTGTAGTGGAAGATATCAGGAACTCACACATTAGTGTAGTGGAAGATATCAGGAACTCACACATTAGTGTAGTGGAAGATATCAGGAACTCACACATTAGTGTAGTGGAAGATATCAGGAACTCACACATTAGTGTAGTGGAAGATATCAGGAACTCATACATTACTGTAGTGGAACACATACAGATAATCTAAAGATAAACCTGTATATTGTCAGTGTGACTAATGATGAGTCGCAAATAATGTTAGTCTTGAACTTGAAGGAAAATATTTATCAAGTTTATTGTGAAACGTATTTATAATGCTGCTTCCAACCACTCTAACTGGTACATTATTCCATGTTAACAATCATATTGAAGATAAAGTACTTCACCTCATCTGAGGTCAAACGTTTGCCCACCAGTTGTGTTCATTACTGCGAGTGACATCAGATGTGCCGTCATTAGTAGATAGATATCTATACCTCATAGTGATTTTTGTTGGTAATACAGACAGTTAGTTTCGCTCTATTTCCAATGAACGTAACTTTAAAGTAAAGTACACACGGTAAAAAAGTATCTTCCCGGATGTGTCCGATGAATGTAGAAATGATCAACACGACTCGTGTTGTCTGGGTAGGGTTGGTGAGTGTGAATGTGGACATGTTTCCTCATAATTATGGCAACTCATCTTTATCGTTAATTCCATTGAAATATGAAATCAATATACAGTTCAATATTACAATTTGTCCCAGCATTGGCACGGGGTCATATCGTACGATCATGATAAAATTGGTTCATAGTTAGACCTGCCAAGTCTCCTCAAATATGGATTGTTTCTAATTGTTGGATTCACCAGGTCTCCATATGACTGGTCTGTACCATGACAGGTCGCTAGGTCTATGCTTGGTACGGGCCCTCACCTCAACCCGGCTCTTTATCTGATCTTGACTAACAGGTAGTTTGTTGTTAGGGAGGCTGGCTGCCTGGCTGGCACAGGGCTTTACAATATGACGGATCTCTTTGTACCAGGTAAACATACATGTGTATTATTGGAGTGATCAGAATATCTCCTTTATGACCAAACAATTTAATGGTAGTATTTCGTATAGGGTCAATGTAATGTTGGTATATTTGAAAACATATGAACAGTCATAAAGCCTGAATCCATAGTATATGTCAAACATTAAAGTTATATACATGTTGACTTTTATCATTACCAGTACAACATTGGTGAACTAATGGTCTTCAACCGGTATGCACAACCTCAACAATCAGGAGTTGTTCATTATTTCTGTTATAAAGACTCAGGTACGTCATCCAAGGTACCGATTAGTATTTTCTTTAGAAGGATCACTTAAACTTGGAGTTAAAAGATGATAAACTAAGAACCATATGTATATATCTAAACGTGTGGATATAGGTATATGCATCTAGTTGCGTCAGACGAATGTGTTATATATTTAAGAATGTTACCGAGAACTTGAAGAATAAAGTACAAATATTATGGCTGATGTGATGAATGATTTATTAAGAATATGTAGTGTGATGCATTAAATGTTTGTTAAGAACCAAGGCCTTTTAGCCAGTAAAGATGATAAGAAATTGAAAAAGGTGTTGAAAGCATAATAATCATAAGCCCCAGAATATATTATCCTCTGGATATCTAAGATAAAATCCAACGCAAAATAACTAGGTTAAGACAGTATTCACTCAGCATTTAAGA
>NC_092265.1:28981982-29026279 GCF_036320965.1 Panulirus ornatus
AATCTTCACTACAACCTCATCTTCATATGACCTTATCTTGACTAAGCTGGTTTCAAGGAAGGCTTTAGATTTTACCCGCTCACACAAACAGCGTACTTACACAGGGCCCAACGAGTGTAAAACCCCTCTAATAAGTGCAATAGGTGATTACACACACCTACACACCACCACCACCACTAACAATACACAGAGAAATAGCCTTTTTGGTTGGCTTTGGATCCGCCTTGAACGTAGTTTGGAGGATTTGGGGGATCAGGTCAATAAGGTTAAGTTCACTACAACCTCATATTCACTAACGTGTATCTTCACTACTAGCTTATTTTCACTTAATATATCTTCACTATACCCTCTTCTTCACTACACCGTTATTTCTACCATACCATCATCATTGTACTCCCTGATGTTCACTAAAAGTAGTTCTTATCTTCACTACATAATCATTCTGAATAAACTTTACTCCTTGATAACCCTTATCTCTACTACATTCGTATCTTCACTACATTCGTATCTTCACTACAACCTATCTTGACAATATCCTTATCATCACTATACTCTTCCTCACTACACTCTCATCTTAACATCACTCTTCTGTTTACCGAACTTAGTTCAAAGTCTGAATTGAACGTAGCTTTGGAAAGTTTGTGTTCCTCATTGTGTTACCTCCTTATTATAATTGTAAAGGCAATTGTCACCACTCCCTAACTAAACCCTCATCGTCACTACACTCTCATCATTATCATTACTTCTTGATGTTCAATACAAAATTTCAACATATGTATTTGTCTTCACTACAGAATAATTTTCATTGCACCTTAATCTTCATTACTCCTTGTTTCAGCTACATCCGTATCTTTCATTCATTCTTATATCTTATATTAGTTACAACTTTACAATATCTTTATATCTTCTCTGTTCCGTCTTTTGGAAAATTGAAAATAAGAGGGAAGGATTTCCAGCCTCCCGCTCCCTCCCCTTTTAGTCGCCTTGTACGACACGCAGGGAATACGTGGCAAGTATTCTTTTTTCCCTATCACCAGGGATAACAGCACCTGGTGTTCCCAGACGGTCACCCATCCAAGTACTAACCAGACCCAACGTTGCTTAACTTCCCTGATCGGACGATATATGCATATATATATATATATATATATATATATATATATATATATACAAGACTGAAAACAATGAATTTCCCAAATAAAAAATGGAGGCGCCGGGGTTTGAACCCGGGTCCTCTCGCATGCCAAGCGAGCGCTCTACCACTGAGCTACGCCCCCAAGAACATATTTTGGGACTTAGTATTATATAAAGCACTGACATTACCACGGCAAAATACTGTTTGACCGACCGTTGCCGATTAGCCGGCAAAATAACCATAGGGTAAATCTCCATGTTGCTGTCGTGTTTTCCTCTCAATTTTCCAAAAAGAAATGAGTTTTACTTTTTTATTTTCGTTGCAATAGACTGGAACTAAGCAATAGACTGGAACTAAGCAATATACTGGAATTAAGTAATAGACTGGAACTAAGTAATAGACTGGAACTAAACAATAGACTGGAACTAAGTAATAGACTGGAACTAAACAATAGACTGGAATTAAATGATAGACTGGAACTTAGCATTGGACTGGAACTAAGTAATAGACTGGAACTAAGCAATAGACTGGAACTAAGCAATAGACTGGAACTAAGCTGACCTGGTATGAGGTCAGAGCCCTCATTATCATCCCTGCTAACTACCGTTCGTTCCACAACCGATGTCCGGCCCATGTTAACTCTGATGTGCCCAGCAGTTGGAGGAGGATCGCCAGAAGCTTCTGGAAGATTTCAAGGACGTCTTGGTGGACCTGACCCTTTCAGATAAGGTCGAAAACCCCAATTTATTGTGAAGATCTTCACTATAACGTTGGACGAACATACTGAATGTTGCACACATGTGATGCGGACAAAATGAAAAAAGAAAAAGACAAACAATATGTCTGGTGTGGGTCTCGAACCCACGACCTTGAGTGTGTGAGACTCACGCTCTACCACTGAGCTAACCAGACAATAGAAAATACGTCTGTTTCTTCAATTTGAATTAATGAAAATCTTTGCGAGGCAGCGTTTAGAAAAGAGAGATGTCTTTGACGAAATTTACTTGCTTGGCTTATTCTTCTGTTCCTCATTATCGAAAGTAAACATACTGAAGGATATATATATATATATATATATATATATATATATATATATATATATATATATATATATATATATATATATATATATATACATACATACATATATATATTGGAAAGGATCACAACTTTGCGCGTGATGAAGTATATTCCTATGAGACCACGGGGAAAATTAAACAAGTTCCCAAGTGCACTTTCATATAATAACCACATCATCAGGGGAGACACAAGAGAGAAATATAACAGTCAGTTGATATACAACGAAGAGACGTAGCTAGTACGCCATTTGGTAAACATGTGATTGTCCGAGACAGACAACAAGCGTATCATAAACTAATTATGTGGACAAGATGAAATCCTTACAAATTTTATCAGCACTAAATTTATGCAATTTGTATAGACAATCACTTATATCAAGATTATAATTCTTTGTGCATTTAATGATAGAAGATTCAATGATATTTCTCGTGGTACTGGAGTTAGAGATTATAATGCCATCTCAGTTATTAACTCTAACTCCAGTACCACGAGAAATATCACTGAATCTTCTATTATTAAATACACAAAGAATTATAAACCTTAAGGAAACATGCAACATGGCGGTCAAACTATGAGATGCACAAATGAAGTTTATGAATGGAATATCAGTGAGACGAACTAGTTGATGAATGATGAATGAAAGTGTAATAAAGTCATGATGAATGAATGAAAGTGTAATAAAGTCATGATGAATGAATGAAAGTGTAATAAAGTCATAGTTTAAAAGGACAAAATATGAATGGCAGCCAGGGAAGAGTGGCCCAGGTAAATGGAAGGGTTGAAAAGTTCGCGTTATGTGACGAATTTTGATAGATTTTGCAAGTTTCCTTTCCTATGATGGAACGTAAAAGTTTGTGCTTAGTTCTAGAGACAGAATTCATAGGTTTATGTTTTAATGATGAACATCAAAAGATACCATTAATTTAACTGACTTTAGAAATGTTCAATTAAATGAAGCATTACATACACAAGCTGCTTTTTGGCGGAGTTAAAAATTCGCATTTTTTTGCTAATTGTAAAGTAGGTGTTAAATTGACGGACTTAAAAGTTCGAGTTTCAGCTTTAAACCTTGTGTTTATATGACGTATCTTAGAGTACTTGTTAATATAATGCAAGTGGAAGGTTTACGTTTAAAAGATGGTGTTTAAATGTTAATTAATGAATGACAGTTAAATGGATAGATTTTAAGTTCCCGTTTTACGTGGGCCACTTTAAGGTTAAGGTTCGTACGTACCAGGTTGACCAGATGGCGGTAGTGTGTAGACACAGCCATACCAGGTCGTATTTATCATCATTAAAGTCACCTTCCTTACTTACTTATGGCGGCGATGAAATTCACTGGTTCTTGATTCTGCACCAATTAACCTATCAGATAATGGTACAATGTTTGCCTGGTGTTGCATATATCACGTCTGTTGTTGAAACACAAGAATGCCAGGTGACTTTGGGAGTGGATGATAATGTAAAGATCAATATAAATGTGGGAAATCTTGAACCGCCATCACCAGACACAACACATGTTTGGATCTGGCGGGGGGAGGGACTTGCCTGTGACGTCACGATGCCCCGCCTCCAGCCTGGCGCCGCTCTGTGTGTGTGTGTGTGTGTGTGTGTGTGTGTGTGTGTGTTTACTATTTGTGCATTATGGGAGAGAGTTATACACTCGTGTTGTCCCGTCTCTTAACCTTATAAGTATATACTATACATTTGCTCCTGGAATTTGTTCAGTTTAGTAAGTTAGAGAGAACTTCCAAATTTATTTTCTCCTGGCAGGATGGCCGGGTGGTTTAAGGCGCTGCTTTCAAATCATTGTCCGGTCTTCCGGGCCTGGGTTCGAGTCCCGCTCCTGATAAACATTTACCTTTCTTTTTTCCATAAAACAAGACTAACCCAGAGACAGCAGGAACCAACAGAGCAAGGTTGGTTGGGACACAAGATATACACTAATCCCTGGGATCCTTCCATCCAATGGTAAATGAAAAACATACAATTGGAAAAACTTATTTTTTCCTGAAAACATGTTGACTTATATTCATGTAATGGTTACGAAAACTAAACAATATACACCAAGATGAGTATAGGTTCAAAATACTGTTACAAGGACAGATCAAGACAAAATCATGGTTCGTGGAGTTTAATTCTTTTAACTCAGTGTAACACCGGTATGTGGTATATTTAGACCATATTGTCTTGTTATATTAGGAAGACGCAACTGTATTGAATGTTTTACCGTCATTATTATTATAGTACAGTGATATTTATTATAATTACATCATCATTATTACTATTATTATTATCAATTTCATTATTTCATTATTATTATAGTACAGTGCTATTTATTATGATTATATCATTGTTACTATTTTTAGTATCATAATTGTTATCATTATCATAATCATTATAATTATCATCATTATTGTTTTTATCATAATTATTATCATTATCATCATTATTACTATTACTACAATTATTATCATTATCATTATTTATTTTATATTCTATTTATTTTGCTTTGTCGCTGTCTCCCGTGTTAGCGAGGTAGCGCAAGGAAACAGACGAAAGATGGCCCAACCCACCCACATACACATGTATATACATACACCTCCACACACGCAAATATACATACCTATACATCTCGATGTACACATATATATACATACACAGACATATACATATATTCACATGTACATAATTCATACTGTCTGCCTTTATTCATTCCCATCGCCACCCCGCCACACATGGAATAACAACCCCCTCCCCCCCTCATGTGTGCGAGGTAGCGCTAGGAAAAAACAACAAAGGCCACATTCGTTCACACTCAGTCTCTAGCTGTCATGTAATAATGCACCGAAACCACAGCTCCCTTTCCACATCTAGGCCCCACAGAACTCTCCATGGTTTACCCCAGACGCTTCACATGCCCTGGTTCAATCCATTGACAGCACGTCGACCCCGGTATACCACATAGTTCCAATTCACTCCATTCCTTGCACGCCTTTCACCCTCTTGCATGTTCAGGCCCTGATCACTCAAAATCTTTTTCACTCCATCTTTCCACCTCCAATTTGCTCTCCCACTTCTCCTCGTTCCCTCCACCTCTGACACATATATCCTCTTTGTCAATCTTTCCTCGCTCATTCTCTCCATATGACCAAACCATTTCAAAGCACCCTCTTCTACTCTCTCAACCACACTCTTTCTATTTCCAAACATCTCTCTTACCCTTACATTACTTACTCGAATAAAACAACCTCACACCACATATTGTCCTCAAACATCTCATTTCCAGCACATCCACCCTCCTGCGCACAATTTCATCCATAGCCCACGCCTCGCAACAATACAACATTGTTGGAACCACTATTCCTTCAAACATACCCATTTTTGCTTTCCGAGATAATGTTCTCGACTTCCACACATTCTTCAAGGCTCCCAGAATTTTCGCCCCCTCCTCCACCCTATGATTCACTTCCGCTTCCATGGTTCCATTCGCTGCCAGATCCACTCCTAGATATCTAAAACACTTTACTTCCTCCAGTTTTTCTCCAATCAAACTTACCTCCCAATTGACTTGACCCTCAACCCTACTGTACCTAATAACCTTGCTCTTATTCACATTTACTCTTAACTTTCTTCTTTCACACACTTTACCAAACTTAGTCACCAGCTTCTCTGCAGTTTCTCACATTAATCAGCCACCAGCGCTGTATCATTATTATAATTATTATTTTTTTTTTTTTTTTTTTTTTTATACTTTGTCGCTGTCTCCCGCGTTTGCGAGGTAGCGCAAGGAAACAGACGAAAGAAATGGCCCAACCCCCCCCATACACATGTACATACACTCGTCCACACACGCAAATATACATACCTACACAGCTTTCCATGGTTTACCCCAGACGCTTCACATGCCTTGATTCAATCCACTGACAGCACGTCAACCCCTGTATACCACATCGCTCCAATTCACTCTATTCCTTGCCCTCCTTTCACCCTCCTGCATGTTCAGGCCCCGATCACACAAAATCCTTTTCACTCCATCTTTCCACCTCCAATTTGGTCTCCCTCTTCTCCTCGTTCCCTCCACCTCCGACACATATATCCTCTTGGTCAATCTTTCCTCACTCATTCTCTCCATGTGCCCAAACCATTTCAAAACACCCTCTTCTGCTCTCTCAACCACGCTCTTTTTATTTCCACACATCTCTCTTACCCTTACGTTACTTACTCGATCAAACAACCTCACACCACACATTGTCCTCAAACATCTCATTTCCAGCACATCCATCCTCCTGCGCACAACTCTATCCATAGCCCACGCCTCGCAACCATACAACATTGTTGGAACTACTATTCCTTCAAACATACCCATTTTTGCTTTCCGGGATAATGTTCTCGACTTCCACACATTTTTCAAGGCTCCCAAAATTTTCGCCCCCTCCCCCACCCTATGATCCACTTCCGCTTCCATGGTTCCATCCGCTGACAGATCCACTCCCAGATATCTAAAACACTTCACTTCCTCCAGCCTCTCACCATTCAAACTCACCTCCCAATTGACTTGACCCTCAACCCTACTGTACCTAATAACCTTGCTCTTATTGACATTTACTCTTAACTTTCTTCTTCCACACACTTTACCAAACTCCGTCACCAGCTTCTGCAGTTTCTCACATGAATCCGCCACCAGCGCTGTATCATCAGCGAACAACAACTGACTCACTTCCCAAGCTCTCTCATCCCCAACAGACTTCATACTTGCCCCTCTTTCCAAAACTCTTGCATTTACCTCCCTAACAACCCCATCCATAAACAAATTAAACAACCATGGAGACATCACACACCCCTGCCGCAAACCTACATTCACTGAGAACCAATCACTTTCCTCTCTTCCTACACGTACACATGCCTTACATCCTCGATAAAAACTTTTCACTGCTTCTAACAACTTTCCTCCCACACCATATATTCTTAATACCTTCCACAGAGCATCTCTATCAACTCTATCATATGCCTTCTCCAGATCCATAAATGCTACATACAAATCCATTTGCTTTTCTAAGTATTTCTCACATACATTCTTCAAAGCAAACACCTGTGTTTATATTATTATATTATTATTATTATACTTTGTCGCTGTCTCCCGCGTTTGCGAGGTAGCGCAAGGAAACAGACGAAAGAAATGGCCCAACCCCCCCCATACACATTTATATACATACGTCCACACACGCAAATATACATACCTACACAGCTTTCCATGGTTTACCCCAGACTTCACATGCCTTGATTCAATCCACTGACAGCACGTCAACCCCTGTATACCACATCGCTCCAATTCACTCTATTCCTTGCCCTCCTTTCACCCTCCTGCATGTTCAGGCCCCGATCACACAAAATCTTTTTCACTCCATCTTTCCACCTCCAATTTGGTCTCCCTCTTCTCCTCGTTCCCTCCACCTCCGACACATATATCCTCTAGGTCAATCTTTCCTCACTCATTCTCTCCATGTGCCTAAACCACTTCAAAACACCCTCTTCTGCCCTCTCAACCACGCTCTTTTTATTTCCACACATCTCTCTTACCCTTACGTTACTCACTCGATCAAACCACCTCACACCACACATTGTCCTCAAACATCTCATTTCCAGCACATCCATCCTCCTGCGCACAACTCTATCCATAGTCCACGCCTCGCAACCATACAACATTGTTGGAACCACTATTCCTTCAAACATACCCATTTTTGCTTTCCGAGATAATGTTCTCGACTTCCACACATTCTTCAAGGCTCCCAGAATTTTCGCTCCCTCCCCCACCCTATGATCCACTTCCGCTTCCATGGTTCCATCCGCTGCCAGATCCACTCCCAGATATCTAAAACACTTTACTTCCTCCAGTTTTTCTCCATTCAAACTCACCTCCCAATTGACTTGACCCTCAACCCTACTGTACCTAATAACCTTGCTCTTATTCACATTTACTCTTAACTTTCTTCTTCCACACACTTTACCAAACTCAGTCACCAGCTTCTGCAGTTTCTCACATGAATCAGCCACCAGCGCTGTATCATTATTATTATTATTATTATTATTATTATTATCATTACTATTATTGTTATTATTTATATTATTATTATTATCATTATTATTATTATTATTATTATTATTATTATTATTATTATTATTATCATTATCATTATTATTATCATCTTTATCATTATCATTATTATTATCATTATTATTACCATTATTATTATTATTATCATTATTATTATTATTATTATTATTATTATTATTATTATTATTATTATTATTATCATTATTTTTATAATTATCATAATCATCATTATCATTATTGTCATTACTGTTATTATTATTATTATTATTATTATTGATATTATTATTATTATTATCATTATTATTTATATCATTATTATCACTATTTGTTTATTTATTATACTTTGTCGCTGTCTCCCGCGTTAGCGAGGTAGCGCAAGGAAACACGAAAGAATGGCCCAACCCATGTATATACATACACGTCCACACACACACATATACATACCTATACATTTCAACGTATACATATATATACATACACAGACATACATAATTCATACTTGCTGCCTTTATTCCTTCTCGTTGCCACCCCGCCACACATGAAATGATAACCCCCTCCCCCCGCACGCGTGCGAGGTAGCATTAGGAAAAGACAACAAAGGCCACATTCGTTCACACTCAGTCTCTAGCTGTCATGTATAATGCACCGAAACCACAGTCCCCTTTCCACATCCAGGCCCCACAAAACCTTCCATGGTTTATCCTAGACGCTTCACATGCCCTGGTTCAATCCATTAACAGCAAGTCGACCCCGTTATACCACATCGTTCCAATTCACTCTATTCCTTGCACGCCTTTCACCCTCCTGCATATTCAGGCCCCGATCACTCAAAATCTTTTTCGCTCCATCTTTCCACCTTCTCCTTGCTCCCTCCACCTCTGACACATATATTCTCTTGTCAATCTTTCCTCACTCACTTCTCCATGTGATCAAGCCATTTCAGTACATACTCTTCTGCTCTCTCAACCACACTCTTTTTATTACCATACATCTCTCCTACCCTTTCATTACTTACACGATCAAACCACCTCACACCACACATTGTCCTCAAACATCTCATTTCCAACACATCCACCCTCCTCCGCACAACCCTATGTATATCACACGCCTCGCAACAAAATTATTATCATTGTTATTATTATCATTATCATTGTTATTATGTATCATTATCATTATCATCATCGTTATCATTATTATTACTATGATCATCGTTACTATCATTAATATTATTTTTGTCATTATGATTATTATTATCATTATCATTATGCATCATTATCATTATCATTATCATGATCATTGTTACTATTATCAATGTCATTATTATAGTCATTATGATTATCATAATCATTAAGTATCATATGATATCTGCTACTGAAGGATACAGTATGCTGGTTATCAAGTGGGATGTTAGATATAGAATGGATTGTCACTTCACTTGTAGGTTAGTAGGAAATATATTGTGTACCTAACGTGTGTTGTTGGGCATTATAATCGTCCGAGAATGATAAAATGATAATGATTAAATCTTATTTCCTGATCTTATCCGTTTTAAAACCAGATATATGAAATATCTTCCGTTGACCATATTTTTATCTAGAGTTCAGTATGTACATGTGTGGTCTTAAGATTTAGGTGACTAAGTATTGGAGTTCACTGGCAGGTGTGGTACACATTATCACCGAGCCTGAGTCTCAAAGATCAAGGTCATGGGTTCGAATCTCCAATATTCAGTATGTTCATCCAACGTTATAGTGAAGATCTTGACGATGAATTAGGATTTTGACATTATCTGAAAGCGTTGGGCCAAAGATCAGTGATTTTAGGAGTTTAGTGAGATAGTATTGAAGTGGAGAGTGTAGAAGCTGAGGCCAAGAACCAGTGGTGTCCAGTGAGTACTGAAGATAATGACCCTTGTCCTGCCCCATAAGGTCAGGTCAAATGGCACTTAGCGAGGTAGCGAACTAGAGTCAAGAACAGAGGCATGTATTTTGGGAGCGAGTGAGTGTGTCAGCAGCTATGATGTAAGAGACCAGGTATTAGTGAGGGTGATTTAAATGCAAAGGTAAGTAATGTGGCAGTGGAGGGTATAACTGAGACGCATGGAAATGGTGAACAACTTGTGTTGTGTGTGTGTGTAAAGGACTGGTGATTGGGAATACCTGGTTTGTAAAATGTGATATACACAAATATACGTATGTAAGTAGGAGAGATGGTCAGCGGGCATGACTGGATTACATGTTAATTGAAAGGCGTGTAAAAGAAAGACTTTTGGGTGTAAATATGCTGAAAGGGGCAGCTGGTGTGATGTTTGATCACCATCTTGTGGAGGCGACAGTGAAGATCTGAAGAGGTTTTCGAAAAAGAGGAAACAATGTCGGGGAGAAGAGGTGGTGAGAGGAAGTGAACTTGGAAAAGAGACTTGTGTGAAGAAATACCAAGAGAGATTGAGTGCCACATACACTCTTACTGTGTAAATATCCCTTTCTATGAGATGACGTAAAGATGTTGATGAACAGAGGAGTTGGGATATGACATGAAAAAGTTAAGAGAATAAATGAAGGATAGATTGAGATATACAGATGTCTGGCGGACCGCCATGATGGTTGTCAATCTAGCCAGCTGGGTTATTATTTATAAGTTGTGTTTAGTTGTAGGTCCAAGTTTGTTGTCAGGATATAATGTTGACTGCCAGTGAGTACCTGGCTGGCGCGGGTGCCACAAGGCTGGGTCAAGTGTAGTGTAAGTGTGGTCTAGGGATGGTGTGTGTACCACTTGTAGATGATGGGCCGCATCATGACCTGCCGGTTATAACATCTTGACCAAGATCTTCTCCACCTGCTGCTGCTACACTTGCAACTCTCCTTTTCTAAGACCGTTTTTATGCTTCATGTAACTTTGTCTTTTTTGAATCATTCTAAAGCTATAGCTACAAAATTATCCTCACTATGTAGTTTCTGTGAAAATATATTCTGAAAGCACATCGCTGTCTTCTTCCAGGAATTGCCCTTCTGGTACAATAATTGGTAGTAATCCAATTTCAGATGAGGAGATATAGTTTTACTTCCCATAACTAATGGTGTTGTTCTTTAACAATATGCTGTACTGACCTAAGTTTATACGTATTACAGTTGAGAAGTTGATGATATTCCAGGTGAAGGTACAGATTACATCAGTAAACATACCTCTTACATAACTAACCCTGCCTGCCACCTGTGAGAGAAAGAAACTCTCATGATCTTAATGTGTTCATTTGGAAGGATTCTAATGCCTGGTATCAAGGAAATGATATGCATACTGTAATACAGTGGTCAATATTGTAGGTCATAATGTAAGTGGTGTGTGACTAATGCTAGCTATAGCTGTAATATTACCTGTTCATTCTTGCTACTAACACATGACACGAAGTTGCCTGTTAGTCTTATTACGTACATTAATACACTGTTGTCTTGGCTTTACATCTCTACTAATGATGACACCTAAATCCTTCTCCTGCCTTGATAGTTTTATTTCCACATCTTAAGATGATACTGTAGTTTGCCTGCTATGTGTACACAGTGTAAACATGTTGCATATGTCTACGGTGAATATCACTGGCCATTGTACACTGACGTTGTTCAGCAATGTAGACCCAGGAGTGAACCTTAGACAGCATTACGGTATTTTGTGATGGACCAAAACTTGACTCAAAAAAACAAGAATTACACCTTAACTGAGCCTGAGAACCTATCATTGATTGTTATAAAATCCAGATGTAAAATATATATTCCTACCGGATTCCTTTACAAAGTACGTGGGACACTGATTTTAAGTAAATCATTTTATGAGATAATGAATAAAGTTTCATAACTTTTCTGTAGCACAGGATACAGAAATATATGTAACGTGAAACCGGCAGAATTAACATATCTAACATAAAGATTTCTATTTTGCAGATAACATAAATGTTTTACATGTAGAAATCAGTAATATCTTCAACAACCTAAACATAATACCATGATACTTTATATTACAAGTTTTTTATCCGGGTTTTACGCATTAAAACGATATTGCCTACAGAAAAGTAATATAGTTATTATCAGCACAAGGTTTAGAAGGTCTTAAAAAAATTATGAGTTTATATTCTTCAAAATTTTAGTAAGATCCATTAAGTACACATTGAAAATTAGACTTATTTATTTCACTGTGATGAACACTAATGAAAAAATCATCTACGTGTTACTTAGAAATATTCTTTATGAATTAAGCTAAAGTATTTTGAGAGAAAATGTTTATTGTTATCAGAAACAACAAACAATCAAGTTTGATAAACCAAAGTTCATTAAATGACAAAGAAAGAATATGATATATGAATTTCAACAATTTTATTAACATCACAAAACCAAATACATAACCCAAATAATATAAATCATCAAAAGTGAAAAAAAGAAGCCCTCTCATGACGTAAACACTTATAGGCGGAATCCGGTAACACCTCTTGTTTGGCATGTGGAAGACAGAGTAGAGTGGCTAGGCTCAGAAGCATGTTCTCCACTTCAACTGACTAATGATATGTAAAGACAACATAAACCACATACATCGATTGTGAGGATGGAATCAGTGATGAAACATCTATAACTAGAAAGGTTAAAGATACAAAGATGGTGAAATACCTTTACCCGGGATCAGTAGCACCTGTGGCAATGGACACAGCTTTGTAATGCTTGATCACTTACAACTGATCAACTTTAATACCAAAGTCTTAGGTATTGTCCCTCAAGGAAACTTTTTATAGATAATTATAAAACACATATATATGTTAGATATACACAATCTCTAGAATATATCTTTACCTGGGAGGTGTGTGGATAGACACAACTTTGTAATGCATGATCCATTACACGAAATGAACTTCACTAACGAAGAATTATACAACGCGTCGTTGGAGAGCATTAATCAAATACCTATACATAATTCTTATATTAGATAAAGGATATTTCTTGATAGTAAACATAAGAAATTATGATGAAAGATAAGGAAGGTAGAGGTAAATATTTCGTTAAAAGATGAAATACTCCTGCCTTAAACTAGCTCCTTGTATTGCATTTTCTCTTAGACACCCACATGAGAAGGCATTCTGTTCTTTATAATCATAAATTTTTATGTTTCTAACACTTTTTATCATTTCTTATATAATCTTATGGATTCAGGCTTAAAGATCTTGGTTCTGAACAACCATTATAATGCAACACAATACATATTCATCATAAACAGTGAATGTAGATTCGCGGCAGGGGTGTGTGATGTCGCCATGGTTGTTTAATTTGGTTATGGATGGGTTGTTAGGGAGGTGAATGCAAGAGTTTTGGAAAGAGGGGCAAGTTTGCAGTCTGTTGTGGATGAGAGAGCTTGGGAAGTGAGTAAGTTGTTGTTCGCTGATGATACAGCGCTGGTGGCTGATTCATGTGAGAAACTGCAGAAGCTGGTGACTGAATTTGGTAAAGTGTGTGAAAGAAGAAAGTTAAGAGTAAATGTGAATAAGAGCAAGGTTATTCGGTACAGTAGGGTTGAGGGTCAAGTCAATTGGGAGGTAAGTTTGAATGGAGAGAAACTGGAGGAAGTAAAGTGTTTTAGATATCTGGGAGTGGATCTGGCAGCGGATGGAACTATGGAAGTGGAAGTGAATCATAGGGTGGGATAGGGGGCGGAAATCCTGGGAGCCTTGAAGAATGTGTGGAAGTCGAGAACATTATCTCGGAAAGCAAAAATGGGTGTGTTTGAAGGAATAGTGGTTCCAACAATGTCTTATGGTTGCGAGGCGTGGGCTATGGATAGAGTTGGGCGCAGGCGGGTGGATGTGCTGGAAATGAGATGTTTGAGAACATGTGGTGTGAGGTGGTTTGATTGAGTAAGTAATGTAAAGGTAAGAGAGATGTGTGGAAATAAAAAGAGTGTGGTTGAGAGAGCAGAAGAAGGTGTTTTGAAATGGTTTGGTCACATGGAGAGAATGAGTGAGGAAAGATTGACCAAGAGGATATATGTGTCAGAGGTGGAGGGAACGAGAAGTGGGAGACCAAAGTGGAGGTGGAAAGATGGAGTGAAAAGATTTTGAGTGATCGGGGCCTAAACATGCAGGAGAGTGAAAGGCGTGCAAGGAATAGAGTGAATTGGAATGATGTGATATACCGGGGTCGACGTGCTGTCAATGGATTGAACCAGGGCATGTGAAGCGTCTGGGGTAAACCATGAAAAGTTCTGTGGGGCCTAGATGTGGAAAGGGAGCTGTGGTTTCGGTGCATTATTACATGACAGCTAGAGACTGAGTGTGAACGAATGGGGCCTTTGTTGTCTTTTCCTAGCGCTACCTCGCACACATGAGGGGGGAGGGGGATGTTATTCCATGTGTGGCGAGGTGGCGATGGAAATAAATAAAGGCAGACAGTATGAATTATGTAGATGTGTGTACATGTATATGTCTGTGTGTGTATATATATCTGTACTTTGAGATGTATAGGTATGTATATTTGCGTGTGTGGACGTGTATGTATATACTTGTGTGTATGGGGGTGGGTTGGGCCATTCTTTCGTCTGTTTCCTTGCCCTACCTCGCTAACGCGGGAGACAGAGACAGAGATTTTTCCGCCACTGACAAGTGGCTCCGTGGTGTAGTGGTTAGCACATCTGCTCCATAAACGGTTGGTGAGGGTTCGATTCCTGGCGGGGCCTTTATTCTCAGTATTTTTTTGTGATCGTAAATACTCGTAGATAGGCTCTCTCTCTCTCTCTCTCTCTCTCTCTCTCTCTCTCTCTCTCTCTCTCTCTCTCTCTCTCTCTCTCTCTCTCTCTCTCTCTCTCTCTCTCTCTCTCTCTCTCTCTCTCAGCCTAGAGGCAAGTTGATATGTGCTGGGTGGGTGGATGGGTAGGGTGCAGAGTGGCTCGCCGTCATAATGCAAGAACTTCATCACTCTCACTCAGTCACGCAGTCTACATTCATAGTGGCTGGCTGGGGAGAGAGAGAGAGAGAGAGAGAGAGAGAGAGAGAGAGAGAGAGAGAGAGAGAGAGAGAGAGAGAGAGAGAGAGAGAGAGAGAGAGAGAGAGAGAGAGAGAGAGAGAGAGAGAGAGAGAGAGAGAGAGAGAGAGAGAGAGAGAGAGAGTGTGTTCTGCCTTATGAGTTCATCTAACGAGATTTTACGAAAAGGTAGGGCAATCGCGTAACGCTCTCCGCAGAGAAATATATTGTCACGAAGAAAAAGATCAAAAAGGTGGGAGTAAGGTGTTGTGATGTGTTATGTCTGGGAAGGAGAGGTTGTATGTTTGTGGAGTGAGAGCCAGCAGACAACGTCTGGGTGAGACAGGAAGGTAAGAAAGCTGCCTGGGTCAGAGGAGTGGTAATTAACATCCACTAAAATGCCACGTGGTGCCTGGAAACTGTAGTGACTTAATTGACATGGGGGCCTGCATGGGTCTGCTGGTGGTGGTGGTGGTGGTGGTGGGGGGGTTGTCGTCAGAGACCAAATATAAATGTTGATGTTGCATGACATTAAGATGAGACTGTTGTGTGGTGTGGCGGAAAATGTAGTATATATTGGAAGCTGGTAATGTGGTATCGTACTCAGGCATGAAGCTCTGAAAGATCTGTGTGGCTGAACACGACGTCGCGACCTTCAGGTGTTATGATGGCCTGACCTTTGACCTCACCATTAAGGTTATACGTGCATGTATATAATTATCCAAAAGCTATTTTCTTTATCAGTATGTGTTTGCAGTATCCATTTGATCGGCTGGTGATCTCAATGGTGTCTGTGCTAAGGCCTGGCGTAAACATTTGGACCTACAAGCATAAAAGAAAGTTCTGGAGGCAAGTGTAGAGAAGGAAATTCTTGTGACTATTTCATGTGTGCTTCCATCATGCAGACCACAGTGTTGTTGGGTTAGGCTGGAGGTTTGGAGTGGCAAAGGAGAGACTGGACTTGATGACTTGTGTAAGGGAATGAGAGACTGACGTGGTACCATGATTGAGATATTAGTATGTAATTACTTAACTTTCTCTTACCTTGAAGAAATGCGTCTCCTTTGTAAGGCGCCAGTGTTTAGAATTTAGATTTTTGAATTGCCTGCCAGTTTGCATCTATATAGACTTCACATCTAAGTTCGAGATGATGACCAATACGCCTGCCACCTGAACTACCGACTCTCGCTCCACTTACAAGAAGGTGGAATCAAACATCATCATGAACAAAAGCATGGAACGAGACTAACGAGGGAGATTATAATGAATAACATCAAAATCATTACTAGTTGTAGTGATCGCAGGAGACTACAGAGATTAGAAGCTATTCACATAAGAGAGGAAGCCCCTGTCATCAACATCCAGACAAACATGACCACAGCCTTATAGCTCTATGATGGCCTGCCAATAGGACGTAGAGCTGATAATGCCTTGTCAAATTCCCGATTGCTCAGATGTGATTAATTACTGTGTTGTTACAAATATTCCATTATACAAAGGAATGTAAAGGTATCCATACAGCAGTGGACCACTGGGTCACTTCGAGGCTGATGGTGATAGTGGAAGATATCAGGAACTCACACATTAGTGTAGTGGAAGATATCAGGAACTCACACATTAGTGTAGTGTAAGATATCAGGAACTCACACATTAGTGTAGTGCAAGATATCAGGAACTCACACATTAGTGTAGTGGAAGATATCAGGAACTCACACATTAGTGTAGTGGAAGACATACAGATAATCTAAAGATAAACCTGTATATTGTCAGTGTGACTAATGATGAGTCGCAAATAATGTTAGTCTTGAACTTGAAGGGAAATATTTATCAAGTTTATTGTGAAACGTATCTATAATGCTGCTTCCAACCACTCTAACTGGTACATTATTCCATGTTAACAATCATATTGAAGATAAAATACTTCACCTCATCTGAGGTCAAACGTTTGCCCACCAGTTTGTGTTCATTACTACGAGTGACAGCAGACGTGACGTCATTAGTAGATAGATATCTATACCTCATAGTGATTTTTGTTGGTAATACAGACAGTTAGTTTCGCTCTATTTCCAATGAACGTAACTTTAAAGTAAAGTAAATACGGTAAAAAAGTATCTTCCCGGATGTGTCCAATGAATTTAGAAATGATCACTACGACTCGTGTTGTCTGGGTAAGGTTGGTGAGTGTGAATGTGGACATGTTTCCTCATAATTATGGCAACTCATCTTTATCGTTAATTCCATCGAAATATGAAATCAATATACAATTCAATATTACAATTTGTCCCATCACTGGCACAGGGTCTTATCATACGATCATGATGAAATTGGTTCATAGTTAGACCTGCCAAGTCTCCTCAAATATGGAATGTTTCTAATTGTTGGATTCACCAGGTCTCCATATGACTGGTCTGTACCATGACAGGTAGCTAGGTCTATGCTTGGTACGGGCCCTCACCTCAACCCAGCTCTTTATCTGATCTTGACTAACAGGTAGTTTGTTGTTAGGGAGGCTGGCTGCCTGGCTGGCACAGGGCTTTACAATATGACGGATCTCTTTGTACCAGGTAAACATACATGTGTATTATTGGAGTGATCAGAATATCTCCTTTATGACCAAACAATTTAATGGTAGTATTTCGTATAGGGTCAATGTAATGTTGGTATATTTGAAAACATATGAACAGTCATAAAGCCTGAATCCATAGTATATGTCAAACATTAAAGTTATATACATGTTGACTTTTATCATTACCAGTACAACATTGGTGAACTAATGGTCTTCAACCGGTATGCACAACCTCAACAATCAGGAGTTGTTCATTATTTCTGTTATAAAGACTCAGGTACGTCATCCAAGGTACCGATTAGTATTTTCTTTAGATGGATCACTTAAACTTGGAGTTAAAAGATGATAAACTAAGAACCATATGTATATATATCTAAACGTGTGGATATAGGTATATGCATCTAGTTGCGTCAGACGAATGTGTTATATATTTAAGAATGTTACCGAGAACTTGAAGAATAAAGTACAAATATTATGGCTGATGTGATGAATGATTTATTAAGAATATGTAGTGTGATGCATTTAAATGTTTGTTAAGAACCAAGGCCTTTTAGCCAGTAAAGATGATAAGAAATTGAAAAAGGTGTTGAAAGCATAATAATCATAAGCCCCAGAATATATTATTCTCTGGATATGTAAAATAAAATTCAACGCAAAATAACTAGGTTAAAACAGTATTCATTCAGCATTTAAGAAAATATGTACTTTGACTCTCCTTATCTCCTATCATTATTTCTTATGTTTACTTTCAACAAATGTCTCGTATATCATATAAAAATTCGTTATAGGTATTAGGTGAATATTGTCCAGCGACGCGTTGTATAACTCTCTGTTGTCAAAGTTCACCGGTGGAGTAGATCATATATTACAAAGCTGTGTCTATCCACACAAATGTTACACGTCCCAGGTTAAGATATTTCCTTGATATGGCGTTTATCTAACATAGATATGTCTTCTATAAAGATCTGTAAACACGTTCTCCTGCAGGTCGATACCTAACGCTTTCGTATTAATCATTTGTAAGTGACCAAGCATTACAAAGCTGTGTCACTTCCCACACTCTGTTTCATTAATCATTCAAACTATATTTGTTTCATCATTGATTTGATCCTTACAATAGATATCTATGTTTGTAATTTTCTTGATCATGTCATTAGTCAGCTGAAGTGCACAATACGCTTGTCAACCTGGGCAGTCTACTGTTTTGGTCTTGAGATATTATTCACAAGGTGTAACAGGACTCCATCCGTCAGCTGTGTCACCACCCGTGACAAGTCATCCTTAGCAAGGCTGTGTCATCCTCAAAGGACGGAGAGAAATAGTACAGTCTCGTCGGAAATGTTCTTGCTTAAAGATGTCTACCTTCCCCTGCTCCTGTGTAGAGTGCAGCAGCCACGAAGGTGTAGGAGCGCCATCAAAGGTGTGCTGGTGATGTGTGGTAATAATAATAATACTGTTCACACCATCAACAACAACCATTTCTCAGGTCTGTCTGTCCTACTTGTCGTCGCTGCACGTAACTCTGCCATTGCATATGTCTTCCTTGAACGTACATCTTCCTATATTTCACTGTCCCAACTGTTTAGACAATAATACGTTGAAAGGATTGTTAGGTGACTTTAAAGTGGAACATATAAAGGATTAGTGACCTAATGACCTTCCATAGGTCGCTGTTCGTTTGACTCCACCATTCGTCGTACGAACAGGGTGAGAGCGTGTACGGTCTCAGAATCATCTTGAACCCCTGGGAAAACTGCTCAAGATGATTCGATTGATGGTTATAACATGACCTTTACCGCAGGTATGGCCCTTGCAATCAATAGGGGTGAAAACCTTACTTATATGGGCCAAGTATTTAGTGAGCGTGTGTATGACCTTAACCTGGCAGTTGATGAGCCACAAGCCCAAATAACCAACCAACCTGGCGATTATTTTAGATGTCTTGCTTGAGTGACAATGTAGCACCTGGGTTGAGCCCAAGGACTTGTTACCCTCCTCCTTTCAGTGTGTTTTCTATTTCTTCTTCACAACACTCCCGAGAACCATCCAGCAAACTCCACCACACTCCCCTTCCTGCCAAACCCTTCCCTCTACGTCGTCAGTAATCAAGACAGACATTCATAGTTTTATATGCAGCTACCTGCTGGACCTGGACGATCATTTTATGTTAACTTATGGTTCACATTCTGGCTTCATGACCACAAGCTGATAGCCCTTAAATCCAACAACATATATACATCCTGTTATACAACTGATGTTACTGTCTGACGTATGTATGGTGCGGCTTGATGACCTTACCTGCTGATGGTCATTAAGTCAAACATGTTATCATGTTGCAAATATCGTGATTTGTATGTTTTGTTGTGTGGCACAGTTTCTGGTGTAGATATCTTTAATAACCTTTACCGGTTACTATCCAGTATAGTGAACGATAGACAGACTTACGTGTTACAGACTCCGTATGATAAACACCTGACGAATCTCGAAACAACAAATTATTTGTTGGGTAAGATCAGAGAACGAGTCGTCCAGTGGCAGAACATAAAACTACAACATGTAACAACAACAACAACAACAACAACAACAACAACAACAACAACAACAACAAACAACTGTTATGTGAAGATCTAGTTATTCAAAGTGAGATGATCACAAGGAAGTTAGGGATATAGAAGAGTAGGAGTGAGGTATAACCTGGAGGCCCACCGTGGCTGGTGCTATATAGAGCAGTGAGGGATAACACCATATCTTAACCCCTGGTGATGTGTGAGCTTATAAACACTGGTCGTATTTATGGCGGCCACCAGGAAGTAATGTTCACCAGGTATTGCTCTGCTCTACACTGATCCAACAAATACAAGGATAATGTTGTTATAACCTCTTGATCATGCTGGTTATAGAAGCATTATAGAATACATGTTGGTGACACAAGGATAATGTTGTTATAACCTCTTGATCGTGGTGGTTATAGAAGTATTATAGATACATGTTGGTGACACAAGGATAATGTTGTTATAACCTCTTGATCGTGGTGGTTATAGAAGTATTATAGATACATGTTGTTGACACAAGGATAATGTTGTTATAACCTTCTTGATCATGCTGGTTATAGAAGCATTATAGATACATGTTGGTGACACAAGGATAATGTTGTTATAACCTTCTTGATCATGCTGGGTATAGAAGCATTATAGGTACATGTTGGTGACACAAGGATAATGTTGTTATAACCTTCTTGATCATGCTGGGTATAGAAGCATTATAGGTACATGTTGATGACACATCATAATGATGGTCTCGTCTGGTGTCCACATAACCACAGTACTTTACTACAGTACATACAGTAATATCAGTCGTAACAACACTATGTATGTAGTCGTGATAACCGTAACATGTGAGTGGCAAGATTGGATGACGTACGTAACAGTATCAGACTTCATCATTCTCAATAGTTTAGGTGGATCATGTAATATTTGGCGTTGCTTCATGTTTTATCAGATGATAAAATGATGGTTGGCCTAATGACCTTCACAAGTCAGTGGTCATTAAATCCAACACAGCAACCAACCACTCAGGATGACCAGGAGGGAGCCACCTGGTGCAGACCAAGTGTACCAACCTGGTGGAGAGGATCAACTGCTCCACCTCAGGATAAGAGCTGCTCAAGTTCTGTAGTAAGGGACACTCCAAGTGGCATGTGAAACTACCAGTCTCACTTACAAACTACCGCCCGGCTGGCCGGTGGGTGGCTGTGGCCATCATGAACCCAGGGCTACACACACCGCCCACTGACCTGATCACCGGCCGGTGGGTGTGGCCAACTTGAACCCAGGGGCTACACACACACACCGCCCACTGACCTGACCACCACCACTGTGACCTGACCACGTATGGCATGTAGCTCATCCTTGGACAACATTAATCAAATACGTAGACAGAAGTTTTATGTTAGATAAGACATTTCTTGATAGTAAACATAAGAAATGATGACGAAATATAAGGGACGCTATTAGAGGTAAATATTTTGTTAAAGCATGAAATACTCTTCCTCAAACTAGCTCCCTGTACTGTATTTTCATTTACAGACCCAGAGGAAAATATATTCTGTGGTTGATCGATATAAATGTTTATGTTTAACAGGTTATCTATTTCTGATAGTATTTCACTAATTCAGGTTTAAAGACCTTAGTTCTGAACAACCATTATAATGCAACACAATACATATATATCATAAACAAATCATTTATCACAATAACCATTGTGTTTGTACCAGATTCTTTACGTCCTCAATCACGTTTGTTAATATATAAGGAATTTTTCCGCCATATTTCAATACATAACATATATCTACAAGTGTGGAAATATATGTATATGTTTTTAAAAATTTTTCTTTGGCTTTTATAATTAAGGTGTAAGATATCCATCTGAAGAAAATACTAGATAATATCATAGGTTATGTGTGTGTGTGTGTGTGTGTGTGTGTGTGTGTGTGTGTGTGTGTGTGCGTGTGAGTGCACACAGGAGTTAAAACGTATTTTACACTTACAAGGTTAAAAGACGGGGCAACACGAATGTACAAATCCTTCCTCAAAAGACTCACGTGATAATGATTAAAGTAGTATTCACACACACACACACACAAACACACACACACACACAAACACACACACACACACACACACACACACACACACACACACACACACACACACACACACACACAAAGCGGCACTTTCAATTTTTGATGTAGATTGATTTCCTATCTTACTTTCGTCTACGGAATTCTACATCTTCAGTTCAGCACACCATTGTGATAATGAAGGGAAAATCACCACATTTACAACCCGAGTGCACGTAGCTTATCCCACCTCGTTAGAGAGAAAACTTGCCTGCATTTGAATCAATGAACGGGAACAGAGAAGACAAAGTTTTATTATACATTTATTATACAACTATATAATTTATATTATATACATTACCACATTTCCTGCACTTTCCATCACAAATTTGCTGAGGTCATAACCTTGTAGTTACCATTACCTTACAACCTTAAGGATGGTGGTCTACAACACCTCTAGATTGATGGAGAAAACGAAAAGTTTCGTTTTACTATTAAGACCACAGAAATGCGGTAATTCCACTTCACTACCACTAACTACTAGTTATTTTACTTGTTGATTTTCACGGCTAAGATTTTCATCCTCTGAGCGAAGCCATACAATAATCGTCCTTATCTACTCTGAGCATTGGATATCCTCCTGATGATCAAGATTGCTGTTTTGGTTGTCCGTTTCCCTTGTTACTGGTGCGCCTCACTGCACACCTTACATGAGTGCCTTCCACAGTATTAGGGACAGCTGCTGGGCCTCACTGTAGCTACTTCTGGGACGGTTGCCAATCTTCCTCGTATTCCCTCATGACCACAGCGCCAAACCGACTCCCGCCATCAGGCCGAAACGCACAAACATTTCCGACAAAATTGAGACAACCGCTTTCGCGTCAGTTTTGACACCAAGTGAATTTCTACGACAATTACGTTCAAGATGCTTGGTTTTTCGTTCATGGATTGAACAGAAGCAACCAACGATGGTTGCTACTGCCCAATCCATGAAGTCCCCCCCACCACGGAAAGGTAACCAAGCTTCGGGGGGGATGGGTTGTTACCCTGACGCCAACGGAGAAACTCAATATTAGTGCAGAGATCTTTTCCTCGGTAAAGAAAGTGTAGCCGGACTCCGCCCTCATGAGGTTACTGCACGACAGCAAAGATCACCCTTTGGTAGGCTGTGCTATAGGCAGCACAGCTCCGTCAAAGATCTCACTCCATAAGTGAACTTATATAGATTCCTTTTTGAACATTTTGTCTTGTCTATAAGGAACTCATCAGTTCTTCTCCAGTGAAAGCAAAAAATCATCGAGAAATTCATTTGTCTTCTCAATATCAGGATCTTGTGGCTCTGTGTGGGGGCCGGGGCTGGTGGGCTGTGTGTCTGGCTGTGTCTGGAGAGCGGGGCTGGTGGTCTCTGTGACTGGCTGTGTCTGGAGAGCGGGGCTGGTGGTCTCTGTGACTGGTTGTGTCTGGGGAGCGGGGCAGGTGGTCTCTGTGACTTGCTGTGTCTGGGAAGCGGGGCTGGTGGTCTCTGTGGCTGGCTGTGTCTGGAGATCAGGGGAAGTCTTGGGCATAAATTTCAATATACTGTGAGCGATATCGTCTCTCAACCGATTCCTCTCGATCTTCTCTTGCACGGCCTTCATGATACGTTTGGGCGGCTTTCTCCATTTTCTTTGCATTTCAGTTGGTGATGCTGCGCCATCGAGCCACATGATACCAGAATAGTATCGTTCCTGTTTCCCAACGGGTCCAATCTTGGTGTCACACATGATGCCGAGTGAACCCAAATGGCGGCCGATGTTTACGTTGGAAGCCACGGGCTCGTTATGTATCTTGCAGTAACTTTCATACCGTTGCTGCAGCTCTTTCCTGCTGATAAGGTACCGCTTCATAGTAATAGTCTTTCCCTTCATTTGAACGAAGGTATTCATGAAACTAACAAAGGAAGCTTTTCCTTTGTAATCCCATTTGTAGTAACAGAAAGCCATTGAAGACGTGGATTGGGTCAGGCGAAGTTACACAGACTAACAAGATAGTCCTATAATCAATGGTCCTGTATCAGCACTGAACTCGAAATACGTCAGAACGACAATTTCAACCCAGGGCTGGAGGGCCAGTTGATGATATTCTCACGTCTTGCTCAACCAAGTAACCTCGGTTAGACCTTGTTTATATTTAAATATAGTAAAGCTAATATAGTGAAGCTTGATGATTCTCTTTATATGTAAGTTGCAATGTAGTTTGTATATATATATATATATATATATATATATATATATATATATATATATATATATATATATATATTTTTTTTTCTTTTTTTTTTTTTTTATACTTTGTCGCTGTCTCCCGCGTTTGCGAGGTAGCGCAAGGAAACAGACGAAAGAAATGGCCCAACCCCCCCCATACACATGTACATACACACGTCCACACACGCAAATATACATACCTACACAGCTTTCCATGGTTTACCCCAGACGCTTCACATGCCTTGATTCAATCCACTGACAGCACGTCAACCCCTGTATACCACATCGCTCCAATTCACTCTATTCCTTGCCCTCCTTTCACCCTCCTGCATGTTCAGGCCCCGATCACACAAAATCCTTTTCACTCCATCTTTCCACCTCCAATTTGGTCTCCCTCTTCTCCTCGTTCCCTCCACCTCCGACACATATATCCTCTTGGTCAATCTTTCCTCACTCATTCTCTCCATGTGCCCAAACCATTTCAAAACACCCTCTTCTGCTCTCTCAACCACGCTCTTTTTATTTCCACACATCTCTCTTACCCTTACGTTACTTACTCGATCAAACCACCTCACACCACACATTGTCCTCAAACATCTCATTTCCAGCACATCCATCCTCCTACGCACAACTCTATCCATAGCCCACGCCTCGCAACCATACAACATTGTTGGAACTACTATTCCTTCAAACATACCCATTTTTGCTTTCCAGGATAATGTTCTCGACTTCCACACATTTTTCAAGGCTCCCAAAATTTTCGCCCCCTCCCCCACCCTATGATCCACTTCCGCTTCCATGGTTCCATCCGCTGACAGATCCACTCCCAGATATCTAAAACACTTCACTTCCTCCAGCCTCTCACCATTCAAACTCACCTCCCAATTGACTTGACCCTCAACCCTACTGTACCTAATAACCTTGCTCTTATTGACATTTACTCTTAACTTTCTTCTTCCACACACTTTACCAAACTCCGTCACCAGCTTCTGCAGTTTCTCACATGAATCCGCCACCAGCGCTGTATCATCAGCGAACAACAACTGACTCACTTCCCAAGCTCTCTCATCCCCAACAGACTTCATACTTGCCCCTCTTTCCAAAACTCTTGCATTTACCTCCCTAACAACCCCATCCATAAACAAATTAAACAACCATGGAGACATCACACACCCCTGCCGCAAACCTACATTCACTGAGAACCAATCACTTTCCTCTCTTCCTACACGTACACATGCCTTACATCCTCGATAAAAACTTTTCACTGCTTCTAACAACTTTCCTCCCACACCATATATTCTTAATACCTTCCACAGAGCATCTCTATCAACTCTATCATATGCCTTCTCCAGATCCATAAATGCTACATACAAATCCATTTGCTTTTCTAAGTATTTCTCACATACATTCTTCAAAGCAAACACCTGATCCACACATCCTCTACCACTTCTGAAACCACACTGCTCTTCCCCAATCTGATGCTCTGTACATGCCTTCACCCTCTCAATCAATACCCTCCCATATAATTTACCAGGAATACTCAACAAATTTTTTTTTCCTGGTAAATTATATGGGAGGGTATATATATATATATATATATATATATATATATATATATATATATATATATATATATATATATATATATATATATATATATATATATATATACATATATATATATATATATATATATATATATATATATATATATATATTTTTTTTTTTTTTTTCAATAATGGATGGAACTTAGCTCCTAAGGTGATTTTGTTGTTGGAGTGGGACCTCCAGCCATTCTGTCCACCTTTTCCCTTTCTAGACATGTGGTGGTGCAGTGGGTAGTGTGGCAACCTTCGTCTTCATCTTTTTGGGTGCAGGCTTGCAAACCTCGTGGAGTAGTTGTGGGGTTTGCTTCTTTGCTGCACCCGACATAGCCATCTGGGCGTAGCTATCTACCCGGGCTGGTGGGTCCGCCAGCATAGCTACACGCACACTCGATACCTGGCTGGTGGACGAGCAGCCTTCCTTTCTTCCATGGCTATAGTTTGCCTAACGACCTGGGGTTGTGGAGCAGCCATCCTTACTACCACCCAGGTTGGTTGGGCAGCTTTCTTTCGTTTCTTTGCTGCACCCTTCTGGTTGGGCTGGTTGGGCAACCTTCTTTTTCCTCTTCTTCGATACAACCTGCCAACCGAATTCGTCTGCTGGTGGGTCCGTTTCTTTCATGGATACAGCCTCTGTAGCCACTTGGGCTGGCCGGTCAACCTTCGGTTGTAGGTAAAAGTATATATATAGAATAATGTGGTTATCATCAGCAGCCAGAGGCCATTCCTCCCTCCTTGCCTGCAGAGTTCTTGATTTTCTGGAAAGTTCTACGAGATTCTGGTAAGATAAATACCATTGAGAGGACGTTGTTAGGGGACAGTCAGGTTCAGTTTAGAGTTGGTTGTGGGATGGTTCTTTTACTGTGTCGTATCAGCCAGATGGGTATTTCTTTTCACAGTTTTCGTTAAAGTTTGTTTTCTAGAGGCATAATCTAGAACACTATTTTCCATATGTTTATCATTTTTCTTGTTATAGTTTCATTATCATCATTAGTTTTGTTATTGTTGACTTTCAGATATTTGATGTTTTGTTTGTGATTGCCGTGGAAGTGTCTGACATCTTGCTAGAAGACTTTCTGGTCACAATATTTCTGCACTGGGGAGTTGATCGTATTCTTTTATTGCAGGTTTTGTTATTATCTTGCTTTACATTAAGGTCTACTGGAGGTTTTCCCAATGCTGGTTGAACATATGTCCAGCAACAGGAAATGGCGTAAGATACAGTATTGATGAAACTTATCTATCTTTATAACTATCTAAATATCGCTCTATCTATCTATCAATCTAACTATCTATCTACCTATTTATCTATCTATCTTTATCTGAAAGTCAACAATAATAGAATCATAGATATATGAAGTATAACAACGTCCTATAAATGGCAATTATCTCACCAGAATCTTCTAGAACCTTCCAGAAAACTATGAACTCTGCAGGCAAGGAGGGAGGAATGGTCTCCGGCTATTGATAAAACCATATTATTCCATATATATGTTTATATATACATATTTATGTATATATATGAATGTATATATAACGTACAGAATAATGTGGCCATCATCAGTATCGAAGAAAACTGAAAAGGTGAGGTCCCACCGAGATTCGAACTCGGATTGCTGGATTTAGAGTTCAGAGTGCTAACCCTTACACCATGGGACCTGATAAGAAAAGATGTGATTTCATCTAAATGTTTTACATATAATCAACCAGAGGCCATTCCTCCCTCCCTGCCTGCAGGGTTCAAGGTTTTCTAGAAGGTTCTCGAAGATTCTGGGTAGGAACTGCCATTGAGAGGACGTAGTTATACGTATCATTAATGATGTTGTTGTTGACTTTCTGATTTACATAGATAGATAGATAGATAGTAGATAGATAGATAGGTAAAAAACAGATATTGGATAGATCGATAGATACGTAAGGCTGTATATGTCAATTTTCACAGAAATCATTGATATCTGCGTTATTCTGCAAGAAATACATGTACATGGATGTAGTGATGATATGGGTTAGGTATAAGACCAGTCGTGTTGAGGTTGTAGTGATTGTGACCATTGACTTCAACCTTAATGGTGTAGTGAAGATAAAGTTGTAGTGAAGAGAAATCTTGAAGTGACTCATAAGGTTGTTGTGAGTACAAGGATGCATCGTAAATGCGTACTTCCTACCTGAAAGTCAACAATTACAAAATTGATCAAGTATAACAACATCCTCGGACAACCAACTACAAACACCAACCATAGAGTGAACCTGACTGTCACCTAACGACGACCTCTCAAAGGTAATGATCTTACCAGAATCTTCGAGAACCTTCTAGAAAACCTTGAACCCTGCAGGCAGGGAGGGAGGAATGGTCTCTGGTTGATTATATGTAAAACATTTAGATGAAATCACATCTTTTCTTATCAGGTCCCATGTTGTAAGGGTTAGCACTCTGGACTTTGGATCCAGCAATCCGAGTTCGAATCTCGTTGTCACCTCACCTTTTCAGTTTTCTTAGAAACTGATGATGGAACTGAGCCATATAGTTGACCTTCGATGGACATATATTTCTTACGGCCCACCATTTTATTTAAGTATGAAGATCTCACGGCAGAGAGGAAACGTGTGATATTCAAAATCAAAAGCCGCAATTGCCCTCATGGTAATGGTCGACATGTTTGCAGACAGATGACACAGACATGTGAGAAGTTAGACAAATATGGACGTTCCTGGTTCTGTATAGCCTAGGTTTATTATCACTTGTAATGAAGGAGAAATGTTGCACATTATTCCACACCTTTTTATTTAGGCTAGGTTAGGCTAGGATGAATAGGGTCCATAACGTAACAGAGCTAGGAAATGCATCATATCGGATCTGTATTTGTGCAAAATGGCGCAAGTTTGTGGAAGTGTTTTACGCAATGCCGGAGAGAATCCACTTCCACCAGAAATAATGTCTCAGACCATACAATATCTACTGTTGGACGAGCAGGGGACATTAGACCAATATATTCCTGTAGTTTACTGCTGTTCCCAAACACGCAGCAAGACATTCGTAAAAGCGTTAAACTGAACTTTTCCATCGGTTTTCATATCTTTAATTACTTCCACCAGTTCCAACAGATGGAAAAAATTATTAGAAAAATCAGAAATTATTTGCCTATAAAAAGCATTTTGATCGATCGTACCAAATATTCAATTATTTCTGTACCCAACAAAATTTTCAGTCACTCCTATAGCCAACATTTTTCCTGCTGGCTGGTGCCGTTAAAGTCATATGGTAATTTACCGCAATTAGATTATAGATATATTCATCTATATGGAATGGCTCAGCGTGAAGAAACATATATATTTTCACTAAATCCTCCTCTTCACTACACTCCCATCTTCACTACATAGTTCTAACACAACATCTTGACTACACCATTGCATGACCACATTATCATATTGTGTTCTTATCTTCACCACAGCCTCGACAAAATTGATGTTTTCTTTACACATCAGGGTAGATGGCCATCTTTATGATGACAGAGAACACACATAACATATCAAATCACTTATCTTTAGTCACATTAATCTAATTTTTGTTGATAAAGACGAATTATAATGACAATCCTTGTGTTCTGTGACGGGACATTGTACAGGTGAAGGAACTGTTAGGCAACTGTATTAAACTATTGAGAAATAAAGTTAACTGTATTAAAGTATTGACTTCACTATATTAGACTTCTCTATATTAAGCTATGCTAGGATATGATCAGTTCCCAGGTTATACAAGGGCGGGAGCCGGGACCGAGAGCATCATTTGAGCTGTGACCTCTGTCGAGTGAACATCTCTGCTCCGCCTTGCAAGCTCCCTCAACCTTTCCTCGAACACTTCAATATAATAATGTTCACCAAGGAGGTAGGACGATTCTCCTTTGTCCAGGAGATGGAATTTGAATATGTCCATGTATTTGACATGGGCTATGGCTGTGTGGACATGGAGGTGGAATACCCAGACGTGGAAGTGATGGATGGAGTGGAATTTGGCTGTGTGGATATGGAGGTGGAATACCAAGACGTTGAAGAGATGGATGGAGTGGAATTGGTGGAATACCCAGACGTGGAAGTCATGGATGGAGTGGAATTTGGCTGTGTGGATATGGAGGTGGAATACCCAGAAGTGGAATTGGAGGAAATGGAATATGGGTGAAGCTGGTATGAACGCCTTATGGATTTGGTGAAGGTTGACCTCGTAATGTGTTGACGTAAACTAGGTCAACCACTGTGACCATGTGGCGAGGAGGGCCACATCCACCAACCACGTAGCGAACCCCACCACGGAGAAGTATCCTGGCTGCATCCACGTATGATGCTTTACTTTGTAATGGACTTCATTGGATCCACTTACGATGCTTTACTTTGTAATGGACTTCATTTATAAAAAAGTTATTTGGCGAACTAAATACCACAGCGACAACCGGAGCTCCCATGTAAGGGTTAAATTCCCGGCAACGGTGACAAACGCTTCGGAAAAAAAAGAAAATTCATCCAAATCCAAGAAAATTGGCGGATGGTTCCAAATGGTAATAATACCGATGAAGCCAACCATACTGGGGGTAAAAGAGTTTTAAGTTTGGTCAAAGATGGTGGAAGTGATGGGGGAGGCATTGTGGCTGACCAAACCATGTAGTTACAGCTGTCATTCAGGTGGGAGTCATTTATCTAATGATTTGACCATTGCCACACTTCGACCACCGCTGCTGGCAGCCCTCTTGAAGCAAAGCAAGACCAAAACAACGCTAAGTAGCAACAAGATTTCTTTTTTGATTTCAATAAACGTGAACGTTGATTCAAAAGGCGTGTTTATCTAGGGTCTGATTCCTACTTTCTCCAGGGCTTCTTCGTCTGCAGTTCCACATGCGTTTCTATATATCTCATACCATTAAGCTGGAGTTGTGCTCAGAAATAAAGTTTTAGGCCCAAGTAGCGAGGAATAGTAAGTTCAGAATATGTACTGAAGTTGTCAAATGTTGACGATCTTGATATTAATGGATTCCTTGACTGAAAAGTTGATGATTGAATCTGGGTTTTTGGCCTGACGTACCTCTTCCTGCAAGTGTCCCCATAACTTGGGCAAGGCTTTGAATTAGAATTAGAGGGGGTTAGAAACCACTTCATACCAAGTCTTAAGACGAGAAAATCGAGGGGTAATGATAACACTATTGTCAAAATTCATCAACTAAGACCAGGAATGATGGTCTCGGGTGCCCAAAGGGGGATGAACGAAGCTTCGAGATGGTATCGGGGTGATAAACACAAAGGGTAAAAGTATCTCTGGTGAGAGGAAAGGGGGAAAACACTGATAACAAAGTGTTAAAGGGTTAGTTATCCTCCTCGCCTGAGTGATAGGCATGACGAGGAAATGGAGAGAATTAACTCTGGAGGCGGAGAGCCAGAGACACAGTGACCTTTGGGTAGGTTGTGGCCATATTTCCCCATTCACAGTACATCTGGAGTTTCACCAGAAGCTACAGAGGACAGTACGACTCTGTAAATACCACAGGAATTTTAAGTTTTCGTTCAAGGTAGATATAGACCTTATGTGTCTGTCAAGATCAATGATACTGTTAGATTGCTTACCCACTTGTGGTTCTGAAGGTGTTGTTATGGAGGGACCAGATGGAAAGCAGACATGCACTAAGATTATCATATTTGATGTTCCCACATATTTAAGTCATGAAGATCTTCAATTAGATGACAGATTTGTTGGGGTTAAATGACGTTCAGATAAATCTGATCCTAAACCATAGTTAAATGCTTTGATTAAGGGGTTAGATGTCACAAGTGAGGTGGATTCTTTGTTAAATTTAGAAATGGTTTATGTGCAGCGCCCAAAGTATAGTATACAAGCTAGGCTGTTAAAATGTTTCAAATCTATGGAGAATAAACACAAATCTATGAAGACATATTGAAAATAGTTCATGGCATTTTAAATAAGACTTAAGATCAGATAAGTAATCAAGGCAGGAGGCATAAACCAGCTTAGACCACACTAAAGCAAGTTAAGGTTTGGAATACAGTGCTAAGAAAAGCATCAGAGTTGATGAAGTCAAAATCCATATGATACTTGAAACTGGATTGCCACCACTCAAATTGCTGGATGCACAACAGAGGTAAGACAACAGGAATGAACATCTCTGCTCCGCCTTGCAAGCTCCCTCAACCTTTCATCAAACACTTCAATATAATAATGTTCACCAAGGAGGTAGGACGATTCTCCTTTGTCCAGGTGATGGAATTTGGATATGTCCATGTATTTGACATGGGCTATGGCTGTGTGGACATGGAGGTGGAATACCCAGACGTGGAAGTGGAGGAAATGGAATGTGGTTAATGTTGGTATGGACGCCAAATGGATTTCGTAAAGTTTTTTGACCTCATAAAATGTTGACGTAGACGAGGTCAACCACTGTGACCATGTGGGGGAGGGCCACATCTACCAACCACGTAGCAAACCCCACCACGGAGAAGTATTTTGGCTGCCTCCACTTATGATGCTTTACTTTGTAATGGACTTCATTGGATCCACTTATGATGCTTCACTTTGTAATGGACTTAATTGGATCCACATATGATGCTTTACTTTGTAATGGACTTCATTGGAACCACTTACGATGCTTTACCTTGTGATGGACTTCATTTGATCCACTTATGATGCTTTACTTTGTAGTCGACTTAACTGGATCCACTTATGATGCTTTACTTTGTAATGGACTTTACGAGATCCACTTATGATGCTTTACTTTGTAATGGACTTCATTGGATCCACTTATGATGCTTTACTTCGTAATGGACCTCATTTATAAAGAAGTTATTTGGCGAACTAAATACTAGAGCGAAAACTGGAGCCTCCATGTAAAGGTTAAATTCCCGGACACGGTGACAAACGCTTCGAGAAAAAAAGGAAAATTCAGCCAAACCCAAGAAAAGTGGCTGATGCTCCCAAGTGGTTGTAATAACGATGGAGCCAGCCATACTGTGGGTAAAGGAGTTTTAAGTTTCGTCAAAGATGGTGGAAATGGTGGGAGGAGGCGTTGTGGCTGGCCAAACTATGTAGTTAGAGCTGTCACTAAGGTGGGAGTCATTTATCTCATGATTTGACCATTGCCACACCTCGACCACTGCTGCTGGCAGCCCTCTTGAAGCAATGCAAGACCAAAGCAACGCTAAGTAGCAACAAGATTCCTTTTTTAATTTCAATAAACGTGAGCGTTGATTCAAAACGTGTGTTTATCTTGGGTTGGATTCCTACTTTCTCCGGGGCTTTTTCGTCTGCAGTTATGCATGTGTTTATCTATATCTCATACCATTGGGCTGGAGTTGTGCTCAGAAATAAAGTTTTAGGCCCAAGTAGCGAGTATATAGTAAATTCAGAATATGTATTGAAGTCAAATGTTGACGATCGAGATATTAATGGATTCCTTTGAACTGTAAAGTTGATGATTGAGTCTGGGTTTTGACATGACGTACCTCTTCCTCCAAGTGTCCCCTTAACTTGCACAAGGCTTTGAATTAGAATTGGAGGGGGTTAGAAACCACTTCATACCAAGTCTTAAGACGAGAAAATCGAGGGGTAATAATAACACTATTGTCAAAATTCATCAACTAAGACCAGGAATGATGGTCCCGGGTGCCCAAAGGGGGATGAACGAAGCTTCAAGATGGTATCGGGGTGATGAACACCAAGGGTAAAAGTATCTCTGGTGAGAGGAAAGGGGGAAAACACTGATAAAAAAGTGTTAAAGGGTTAGTTATCCTCCTCGCCTGAGTGATAGGCATGACGAGGAAATGGAGAGAATTAACTCTGGAGGCGGAGAGCTAGAGACACAGTGATCTTTGGGTAGGTTGAGGCCATATTTCCCCATTTACAGTACATCTGGAGTTTCACCAGAAGCTACAGGGGGCAGTACGTACGACTCTATACATACCACAAGAGTTTTAAGGTTTCGTTCAAGGAAGATATAGACCTTATGTGTCTGTCAAGATCAATGATACTGTTAGATTTCTTACCCACTTGTGGTTCTGAAGGTGTTATTATGGAGGGACCAGATGGAAGGCAGACATGCACCTAGATTATCATATTTGATGTTCCCACATATCTAGATCATGAAGATCTTCAATTAGATGACAGATTTGTTGGGGTTAAATGACGTTCCGATAAATCTGAACCTAAACCATAGTTAAATGCTTTGATTAAGGGGTTAGATGTCACAAGTGAGGTGGATTCTTTGTTAAATTTAGAAATGGTTTATGTGCAGCGCTCAAAGTATAGTATACAAGCTAGGCTGTTAAAATGTTTCAAATCTATGGGGAACAAACACAAATCTATGAAGACATATTGAAAATGATTCATGGCATTTTAAATAAGACTTAAGATCAGATAAGTAATCAAGGCAGGAGGCATAAGCCAGCTTAGACCACACATAAGCTAGTTAAGGGTTGGAATACAGTGCTCAGAAAAGCACCAGAGTTGACGAAGTCAAAATCCATATGATACTTGAAACTGGATTGCCACCACTCAAATTGCTGAATGTACAACAGAGGTAAGACAACAAGAGTGAACATCTCTGCTCCGCTGTTCCTGACCTGTGGTTGGCCCCTGAGGTCAGGGAGCGCAAGCCGGTCTCCCCAGCCAGTGACGTCTTCTCTTTTGGGCATCTAATGAGGAACGTGTCCATCCTGGTCAGGAAGCAGGGTGTGCGGGAAAGCCTCCAGGATCTTTACCAAACAGCGACCCACAGCGACCCCTCAGAGAGACCAGCTCTGCCACTTATTATTGGTGAGCTGAAGAAGGTGATGAGGTCAGTCCGCCGGAGGCGTACCAGAGGAGGGGGCCAACGGAACCAGAGGAAGGGCAGGAAATGAGGTGCCCTTCCTCAACTATCTACCTCACAATAACAACTTTGTTTTAGAGGAAATTTTACTTGTAATATAATGGGAAAGAACTTTGTTTTAGAGGAAATTATCATCTTAACATAGCTTAAAGCGGGATAGACCTTTATTTTAGAGGAAATCAAAATATTTATTTAAAACGGGAAAAAATTATGGAACTCGACATGCAACCACCTCCTCGTGGTGAGTTCTGGGTGATAAGAGATCAAACATCTCTTATCAGCTAAGAGTTGCATACAAACGTATTTCCTGATAAGTAAAAGACAACTGGATAATGTTCTTATGATCTTAAATGTTCTTAGAGTCTGCCTAGTGTTATCTTGGAGGTCTTCTATCCCCTACTGCTCGGGCTGGGCCCAGACTGTATCATGGACAACGATAAATGGTCTTAGCCTAGCTATCATGGACAGCGATAAATGATTTAGCCTAACCATTATGGACAACAATAAGTGATCTTAGCCTACCCATCATGGAGAGCAATAAATGATCTTATCCTAGTCATCATGGTAAATGGTGAATGATCTTAGCCTAACTATCATGGACAACAATAAATGGTCTTAGCCTAGCCATCAAGGCCCATTTTTGATCGTCCATCATAAATTTCCATGTTATTTTAATGTCATTAGTAGTTTTAACCTTATAAGATATATTTAGAAAATGTATATATATATATATATATATATATATATATATATATATATATATATATATATATATATATATATATATATATATATATATATATATATATATATATATATATATATATATATATATATATATATATAAATATATATATATATATATATATATATATATATATATATGTATATATATATATATATATATATATATATATATATATATATATATATATATATATATATATATATATATGTATTTAATTTCTTCCATTATATCACAAGTAAAATTTCCTCTAAAACAAAGTTGTTATTGTGAGGTAGATAGTGATGTGAGAAGGAGATGGAGTGAGTATTTTGAAGGTTTGTTGAATGTGTTTGATGATAGAGTGGCAGATATAGGGTGTTTTGGTCGAGGTGGTGTGCAAAGTGAGAAGGTTAGGGAAAATGATTTGGTAAACATAGAAGAGGTAGTAAAAGCTTTGCGGAAGATGAAAGCCGGCAAGGCAGCAGGTTTGGATGGTATTGCAGTGGAATTTATTAAAAAAGGGGGGGGACTGTATTATTGACTGGTTGGTAAGGTTATTTAATGTATGTATGACTCATGGTGAGGTGCCTGAGGATTGGCGGAATGCGTGCATAGTGCCATTGTACAAAGGCAAAGGGGATAAGAGTGAGTGCTCAGATTTCAGAGGTATAAGTTTGTTGAGTAGTCCTTGTAAATTATATGGGAGGGTATTGATTGAGAGGGTGAAGGCATGTACAGAGCATCAGATTGGGGAAGAGCAGTGTGGTTTCAGAAGTGGTAGAGGATGTGTGGATCAGGTGTTTGCTTTGAAGAATGTATGTGAGAAATACTGAGAAAAGCAAATGGATTTGTATGTAGCATTTATGGATCTGGAGAAGGCATATGATAGACTTGATAGAGATACTCTGTGGAAGGTATTAAGAATATATGGTGTGGGAGGCAAGTTGTTAGAAGCAGTGAAAAGTTTTTATCGAGGATGTAAGGCATATGTACGTGTAGGAAGAGATGAAAGTGATTGGTTCTCAGTGAATGTAGGTTTGCGGCAGGGGTGTGTGATGTCTCCATGGTTGTTTAATTTGTTTATGGATGGGGTTGTTAGGGAGGTGAATGCAAGAGTTTTGGAAAGAGGGGCAAGTATGAAGTCTGTTGTGGATGAGAGAGCTTGGGAAGTGAGTCAGTTGTTGTTTGCTGATGATGCAGCGCTGGTGGCTGATTCATGTGAGAAACTGCAGAACCTGGTGACTGAGTTTGGTAAAGTTTTTGAAAGAAGAAAGTTAAGAGTAAATGTGAATAAGAGCAAGGTTATTAGGTACAGTAGGGTTGAGGGTCAAGTCAATTGGGAGGTAAGTTTGAATGGAGAAAAACTGGAGGAAGTAAAGTGTTTTAGATATCTCGGAGTGGATTTGGCACCGGATGGAACCATGGAAGCGGAAGTGGATCATAGGGTGGGTGAGGGGGCGAAAATCCTGGGAGCCTTGAAGAATGTGTGGAAGTCGAGAACATTATCTCGGAAAGAAAAAATGGGTATGTTTGAAGGAATATTGTTCCAACAATGTTGTATGGTTGCAAGGCTTGGGCTATGGATAGAGTTGTGCGCAGGAGGATGGATGTGCTGGAAATGAGATGTTTGAGGACAATGTGTGGTGTGAGGTGGTTTGATCGAGTAAGTAACGTAAGGGTAAGAGAGATGTGTGGAAATAAAAAGAGCGTGGTTGAGAGAGCAGAAGAGGGTGTTTTGAAATGGTTTGGGCACATGGAGAGAATGAGTGAGGAAAGATTGACCAAGAGGATATATGTGTCGGAGGTGGAGGGAACGAGGAGAAGTGGGAGACCAAATTGGAGGTGGAAAGATGGTGTGAAAAAGATTTTGTGTGATCGGGGCCTGAACATGCAGGAGGGTGAAAGGAGGGCAAGGAATAGAGTGAATTAGATCGATGTGGTATACCGGGGTTGACGTGCTGTTGTGGATTGAATCAGGGCATGTGAAGCGTCTGGGGTAAACCATGGAAAGCTGTGTAGGTATGTATATTTGCGTGTGTGGACATGTATGTATATACATGTGTATGGGGGTGGGTTGGGCCATTTCTTTCGTCTGTTTCCTTGCGCTACCTCGCAAACGCGGGAGACAGCGACAAAGCAAAAAAAAAAAAAAAAAATTATATATATATATATATATATATATATATATATATATATATATATATATATATATATATATATTATCCCTGGGGATAGGGGATTAAGAATACTTCCCACGTATTCCCTGCGTGTCGTAGAAGGCGACTAAAAGGGGAGGGAGCGGGGAGCTGGAAATCCTCCCCTCTCGTTTTTTTTTTTTTTTTTTTTTTTTTTTTTTCAAAAGAAGGAACAGAGAATTGGACCAGGTGAGGGTATTCCCTCAAAGGCCCAGTCCTCTGTTCTTAACGCTACCTCGCTAATGCGGGAAATGGCGAATAGTTTGAAAGAAAAGAAAGAAATATATATATATATATATATATATATATATATATATATATATATATATATATATATATATATATATATATATATATATATATATATATATATATATACATATATATATATATATATATATATATATATATATATATATATATATATATATATATATATATATATATATTCCTTATTTATTTGCTTTGTCGCTGTCTCCCGCGTTAGCGAGGTAGCGCAAAGAAACAGACGAAAGATTGTCCCAACCCACCCACATACACACGCAAATATACTTACCTATACATCTCAACGTATACATATATATACACACACAGACATATACATATATACACATGCACATAATTCATACTGTCTGCCTTTATTCATTTCCATCGCCTCCTCGCCACAGATGAAATAACATCCCCCTCCCCCCTCAGGTGTGCGAGGTAGCGCTAGGAGAAGACAACAAAGGCCCCATTCGTTCACACTCAATCTCTAGCTGTCATGAAATAATGCACGAAAACCACATCTCCCTTTCCACATCCAAGCCACACAGAACTTTCCTTGGTTTACCCCAGACGCTTCACATGCCCTAGTTCAATCCATTGACAGCACGTCGATCCCGGTATACCACATCGTTCCAATTCATTCTATTCCTTGTACGCTTTTCACCCTCCTACATTTTCAGGCCCCGATCACTCAGAATCTTTTTCACTCCATCTTTCCACCTCCAATTTGGTCTCCCACTTCTCCTCGTTCCCTCCACCTCTGACACATATATCCTCTTGGTCAGTCTTTCCTCACTCATTCTCTCCATGTGACCAAACCACTTCAAATCACCCTCTTCTTCTCTCTCAACCACACTCTTTTTATTACCACACATCTCTCTTACCCTATTATTACTTACTCGATCAAACCACCTCACACCACATATTGTCCTCAAACATCTCATTTCAGTACATCCACCCTCCTCCGCACAACTCAATCCATAGCCCACGCCTCGCAACCATATAACATTATTGGAACCACTATTCCCTCAAACATACCCATTTCTGCTTTCCGAGATAATGTTCTCGACTTCCACACATTCTTCAAGGCCCCTAGAATTTTCGCCCCCTCACCCATTCTATGATTCACTTCCGCTTCCATGGTTCCATCCGGTGCCAAATCCACTCCCAGATATCTAAAACACTTTACTTCCTCCAGTTTTTCTCCATTCAAACTTACCTCCCAATTGACTTGACCCTCACCCCTACTGTACCTTATAACCTTGCTCTTATTCACATTTACTCTCAGCTTTCTTCTTTCTCACACTTTACCAAACTCAGTCACCAGCCTCTGCATTTTCTTATATGAATCAGCCACCAGCGATGTGTCATCAGCGAACAACAACAGATTCACTTCCAAGCTCTCTCATCCACAACAGACTGCATACTTGCCCGTCTTTCCAAAACTCTTGCATTCACCTCCCTAACAACCCCATCCATAAACAAATTAAACAACCATGGAGACATCACACACCCCTGCCGCAAACCTATCATTCACTGAGAACCAATCACTTTCCTCTCTTCCTACACGTACACATGCCTTACATCATCGATAAAAACTTTTCACTGCTTCTAACAACTTGCTTCCCACGCCATATATTCTTAATACCATCCACAGCGCATCTCTATCAACTCTATCATATGTTTTCTCCAGATCCATAAATGCTACATACAAATCCACTTGCTTTTCTAAGTATTTCTCACATTCTCTAAAGCAAACACCTTTTCCACACATCCTCTACCACTTCTGAAACCACACTGCTCTTCCTCAATCTGATGGTCTATACATGCTCTGAATATATATATATATATATATATTTTTTTTTTTTTTTTTTTTTTTATACCTCGTCGCTGTCTCCCGCGGTTGCGAGGTAGCGCAAGGAAACAGACGAAAGAAATGGCCCAACCCCCCCCATACACATGTACATACACACGTCCACACACGCAAATATAAATACCTACACAGCTTTCCATGGTTTACCCCAGACGCTTCACATGCCATGTTTTAATCCACTGACAGTACGTCAACAACGGTATACCACATCGCTCCAATTCACTCTATTCCTTGCCCTCCTTTCACCCTCCTGCATGTTCAGGCCCCGATCACACAAAATCTTTTTCACTCCATCTTTCCACCTCCAATTTGGTCTCCCACTTCTCCTCGTTCCCTCCACCTCCGACACATATATCCTCTTGGTCAATCTTTCCTCACTCATTCTCTCCATGTGCCCAAACCATTTCAAAACACCCTCTTCTGCTCTCTCAACCACGCTCTTTTTATTTCCACACATCTCTCTTACCCTTACGTTACTTACTCGATCAAACCACCTCACACCACACATTGTCCTCAAACATCTCATTTCCAGCACATCCATCCTCCTGCGCACAACTCTATCCATAGCCCACGCCTCGCAACCATACAACATTGTTGGAACCACTATTCCTTCAAACATACCCATTTTTGCTTTCCGAGATAATGTTCTCGACTTCCACACATTCTTCAAGGCTCCCAGGATTTTCGCCCCCTCCCCCACCCTATGATCCACTTCCGCTTCCATGGTTCCATCCGCTGCCAGATCCACTCCCAGATATCTAAAACACTTCACTTCCTCCAGTTTTTCTCCATTCAAACTACCTCCCAATTGACTTGACCCTCAACCCTACTGTACCTAATAACCTTGCTCTTATTCACATTTACTCTTAACTTTCTTCTTTCACACACTTTACCAAACTCAGTCACCAGCTTCTGCAGTTTCTCACATGAATCAGCCACCAGTGCTGTATCATCAGCGAACAACAACTGACTCACTTCCCAAGCTCTCTCATCCACAACAGACTTCATACTTGCCCCTCTTTCCAAAACTCTTGCATTCACCTCCCTAACAACCCCATCCATAAACAAATTAAACAACCATGGAGACATCACACACCCCTGCCGCAAACCTACATTCACTGAGAACCAATCACTTTCCTCTCTTCCTACACGTACACATGCCTTACATCCTCGATAAAAACTTTTCACTGCTTCCTACTAACTTGCCTCCCACACCATATATTCTTAATACCTTCCGCAGAGCATCTCTATCAACTCTATCATATGCATTCTCCAGATCCATAAATGCTACATACAAATCCATTTGCTTTTCTAAGTATTTCTCACATACATTCTTCAAAGCAAACACCTGATCCACACATCCTCTACCACTTCTGAAACCACACTGCACTTCCCCAATCTGATGCTCTGTACATGCCTTCACCCTCTCAATCAATACCCTCCCATATGATTTACCAGAAATAATCAACAAACTTATACCTCTGTAATTTGAGCACTCACTCTTATCCCCTTTGCCTTTGTACAATGGCACTATGCACGCATTCCGCCAATCCTCAGGCACCTCACCATGAGTCATACATACATTAAATAACCTTACCAACCAGTCAATAATACAGTCACCTCCTTTTCTAATAAATTCCACTGCAATACCATCCAAACCTGCTGCCTTGCGGGCTTTCATCTTCCGGAAAGCTTTTACTACCTCTTCTCTGTTTACCAAATCATTTTCCTTAGCCCTCTCACTTTGCACACCACCTCGACCAAAACACCCTATATCTGCCACTCTATCATCAAACACATTCAACAAACCTTCAAAATACTCACTCCATCTCCTTCTCACATCACCACTACTTGTTATCACCTCCCCATTTGCGCCCTTCACTGAAGTTCCCATTTGCTACCTTGTCTTACGCACTTTATTTACCTCCCTCCAGAACATCTTTTCATTCTCCCTAAAATTTAATGAGACTCTCTCACCCCAACTCTCATTTGCCCTCTTTTTCACCTCTTGCACCTTTCTCTTGACCTTCTGTCTCTCTCTTTTATAAATCTCCCACTCGATTGCATTTTTTCCTTGCAAATATCGTCCAAATGCCTCTCTCTTCTCTTTCACTAATAACCTTACTTTTCATCCCACCACTCACTACCCTTTCTAATCAACCCACCTCCCACTCTTTTTATCCCAAACAAGCAATCTTTTGCGCAATCCATCATGATTCCCTAAAATACATCCCATTCCTCCCCCACCCCCCTTACTTCCATTTTTTCCCACCTTTTTCCATTTTGTACTCAGTTTTCCTGGTACTTCCTCACACAAGTCTCCCCCCAAGCTCACTTACTCTCACCACCCTCTTCACCCCAACATTCACTCTTTTTTTCTGAAAACCCATACAACTCTTCACCTTAGCCTCTACAAGATAATGATCAGACATCCCTCCAGTTGCACCTCTCAGCACATTAACATCCAAAAGTCTTCTCTTTCGCGCGCCTGTCAATTAACACGTAACCCAAATAAGCTTCTGGCCATCTCTCCTACTTACTTTACGTATGCTTTGTATATCTCGCTTTTTTAAACCGGGTTTTCCCCAACCACCGCCCCTTTTTCAGCCAAAATTTTACAAGCTCTTCACCATTTCATTAACAACACTGAACACCCCATGTATACCAATTATTCCCTCAACTGCCACATTACTCACCTTTGCATTCAAATCACCCATCACTATAACCCGGTCTCGTGCATCAAAACCACTAACACACTAATTCAGCTGCTCCACAAAACACTTGCCTCTGTTTCTTTCTTCTCATGCCAGGTGCATATGCACCAATAATCACCCATCTCTCTCTCAACTTTCAGTTTTACCCCTATCAATCGAGAATTTACTTTCTTACATTTTTTCACATACTCCCACAACTCCTGTTTCAGGAGTACTGCTACTCCTTCCCTTGCTCTTGTCCTCTCACCAACCCTGACTTTACTCCCAAGACATTCCCAGACCATTTTTCCCTTTACCCTTGAGCTTCTTTTCACTCAGAGCCAAAACACCCAGGTTCCTTTCCTCAAAATACTACATATCTCTCCTTTTTTTTAACATCTTGGTTACTTCCCCCACACATTTAGACACCCCCCCCTGAGCCTTCGAGGAGGATGAGCCCCTCCCCGCGTGACTCCTCTTCTGTTTCCCATCTTAGAAAGTTAAGAAATACAAGGAGGGGAGGATTTCTGGCCCCCCCGCTCCCCTCCCTCTAGTCGCCTTCTACGACGCGCGAGGAATGCGTGGGAAGTATTCTTTCACCCCTATCCCCAGGGATGATATATATATATATATATATATACATATAAAATATATATAATATATATTATATTATATATATATATATATATATATATATATATATTTTTTATATATATATATATTATATATTTTCTTCTTTCTTTCAAACTATTCGCCATTTCCCGCATTAGCGAGGTACGTTAAGAACAGAGGACTGGGCCTTGAGGGAATACCCTCACCTGGCCCAATTCTCTGTTCCTTCTTTTGGGAAAAATTAAAAAAAAACGAGAGGGGGGGATTTCCAGCCCCCCGCTCCTCCCTTTTGTCGCCTTCTACGACACGCAGGGAATACGTGGAAAGTATTCTTTCTCCCTATCCCCGGGATTAATAAATATATATATATATATTATATATATATTTTTATATTATATATTATATAAAATTATATATATTTTATATAATATTACAACTCATTACATACGCACATAACACACACACCACACACACCAATTTTCATTTATATACATATGAAAAATGTAGAATTATTTAGAAAACTGAAATTCTAGCTTGAAATGAAATGAAAAATGAATGTCACTAATGGTTCAAACCTCTGGGGTATGGAAAAGGGAAATGTATAATATATTTACACAAAAGTCAATAGTAGTTCTCATCAATTTAACCACTTTTATCATTTCTGCCTGGTCCACTTCTCTTATCATTTGAAACAGGAATATTGGCTTATGATGTTTCTCAATTTT
>NC_092265.1:29026379-29028879 GCF_036320965.1 Panulirus ornatus
TTATACTCTATCACACACTCCCACAACTCCTGGTTCAGGAGTAGTCCTACTCCTTCTTTTGCTCTTCCTTAATTTACTCCCAAAACATTCCAAAAACTCTTCCCCTTTACCCTTGAGCTTCGTTTCACTCAGACCCAAAACATCCAGTTCCTTTCCTCAAACATACTACTTATCCCTCCTTTTTTCTCATCTTGGTTACATCCACACAACCAGTCTGAGCCCAATTCAGACAACCCAATCTGAGCCTTCGAGGATGATGAGCACTCCCCGCATGACTCCTTCTTCTGTTTCCCCTTTTAGAAAGTTAAATTGCTATGAGGGGAGGGTTTCTAGCTCCCCGCTCCCGTCTCTTTAGTTGCCTTCGACGACACTCAGAAAATGCGTGGGAAGTATTCTTTCTTCCTATCCCCAGAGATATATATATATATATATATATATATATATATATATATATATATATATATATATATATATATTATATATATATATATATTATATATATATATATATATATGAATAAGAGCAAGGTTATTAGGTACAGTAGGGTTGAGGGTCAAGTCAATTGGAAGGTGAGTTTGAATGGAGAGAAGCTGGAGGAAGTGAAGTGTTTTAGATATCTGGGAGTGGATCTGGCAGCGGATGGAAACATGGAAGCGGAAGTGGATCATAGGGTGGGGGAGGGGGCGAAAATTCTGGGAGCCTTGAAGAATGTGTGGAAGTCGAGAACATTATCTCGGAAAGCAAAAATGGGTATGTTCGAAGGAATAGTGGTTCCAACAATGCTCTATGGTTGCGAGGCGTGGACTATGGATAGAGTTGTGCGCAGGAGGATGGATGTGCTGGAAATGAGATGTTTGAGGACAATGTGTGGTGTGAGGTGGTTTGATCGAGTAAGTAACGTAAGGGTAAGAGAGATGTGTGGAAATAAAAAGAGCGTGGTTGAGAGAGCAGAAGAGGGTGTTTTGAAATGGTTTGGTCACATGGAGAGAATGAGTGAGGAAAGATTGACCAAGAGGATATATGTGTCGGAGGTGGAGGGAACGAGGAGAAGAGGGAGACCAAATTGGAGGTGGAAAGATGGAGTGAAGGGGATTTTGTGTGATCGGGGCCTGAACATGCAGGAGGGTGAAAGGAGGGCAAGGAATAGAGTGAATTGGAGCGATGTGGTATACCGGGGTTGACGTGCTGCCAGTGGATTGAATCAAGGCATGTGAAGCGTCTGGGGTAAACCATGGAAAGCTGTGTAGGTATGTATATTTGCGTGTGTGGACGTATGTGTGTGCATGTGTGTGGGGGTGGGTTGGGCCATTTCTTTCGTCTGTTTCCTTGCGCTACCTCGCAAACGCGGGAGACAGCGACAAAGCAAAAAAAAAAAAAAAAAAAAAAAATATATATATATATATATATATATATATATATATATATATATATATATATATATATATATATATATATATATATATATATATATATATATTTTCCCTGGGGATAGGGGAGAAAGAATACTTCCCACGTATTCCCTGCGTGTCGTAGAAGGCGACTAAAAGGGAAGGGAGCGGGGGGCTGGAAATCCTCCCCTCTCTTTTTTTTTTTTCTTTTTTTTTTAATTTTCCAAAAGAAGGAACAGAGAAGAGGTCCAGGTGAGGATATTCCCTCAAAGGCCCAGTCCTCTGTTCTTAACGCTACCTCGCTATCGCGGGAAATGGCGAATAGTATGAATATATATATATATATATATTACAGAGGTATAAGTTTGTTGAGTATTCCTGGTAAATTATATGGGAGGGTATTGATTGAGAGGGTGAAGGCATGTACAGAGCATCAGATTGGGGAAGAGCAGTGTGGTTTCAGAAGTGGTAGAGGATGTGTGGATCAGGTGTTTGCTTTGAAGAATGTATGTGAGAAATACTTAGAAAAGCAAATGGATTTGTATGTAGCATTTATGGATCTGGAGAAGGCATATGATAGAGTTGATAGAGATGCTCTGTGGAAGGTATTAAGAATATATGGTGTGGGAGGCAAGTTGTTAGAAGCAGTGAAAAGTTTTTATCGAGGATGTAAGGCATGTGTACGTGTAGGAAGAGAGGAAAGTGATTGGTTCTCAGTGAATGTAGGTTTGCGGCAGGGGTGTGTGATGTCTCCATGGTTGTTTAATTTGTTTATGGATGGGGTTGTTAGGGAGGTAAATGCAAGAGTTTTGGAAAGAGGGGCAAGTATGAAGTCTGTTGGGGATGAGAGAGCTTGGGAAGTGAGTCAGTTGTTGTTCGCTGATGATACAGCGCTGGTGGCGGATTCATGTGAGAAACTGCAGAAGCTGGTGACGGAGTTTGGTAAAGTGTGTGGAAGAAGAAAGTTAAGAGTAAATGTGAATAAGAGCAAGGTTATTAGGTACAGTAGGGTTGAGGGTCAAGTCAATTGGGAGGTGAGTTTGAATGGTGAGAGGCTGGAGGAAGTGAAGTGTTTTAGATATCTGGGAGTGGATCTGTCAGCGGATGGAACC